>NC_063059.1:33739126-33984126 GCF_018812025.1 Megalobrama amblycephala | reverse complement strand
AAGTCTTTTGTAAGTCATTCGAAAAAGGGTTTTGCGCCTTCGGTTGCGATTTGGACTCCAGAGCAGCCCACTTTGCCTCAAAATGCTCTGCTTCCTGGGAACTGCTAGTGGGATTCGGATTCAGACCTTCCATTGGCCAACTGGTACCGCTTTTTATGGTACTACCGTTTTGAGTAACACTGGTGGTCGCGGTCGTTGATGGAAAGGAGTTGTGCGGGTGGCCGTTGACGGTTGGAGGAGAGGCAAATGTGGTGGTTGGGAAACCTCCGGGCAGGGTGGGGAAAGATGAATTTTGGCCACCGCCAAGCGTACCTGTCTTAGGCCCCATCCCGACTCCCATCGCCACTCCACCCCCTGTACTGGCTGCAGTGCAGAATACATTAGCAACCATTTGCGACGGTGTGATGCCCACTACTGGCACACTGGCATTGGGATAGGTCATGCTGTTGGCCAGATTGGGCATGTATGGCTGCATAGGTACAAAAGCCGGTTGAAGAGGCTGTTGGGCGAACATGCCAACAGGTGCGGGAGTGACGTCAAAGGCCATTGGGAACGGCTGCATTGAGCTGGGGAGGGAACCAGGTGCGATGGGAATGGTGGGCATGGGTGGAGGTTGCTGAGTGGGTGGTGGCGGAAGAGTAGGTGGAGTCTGCTGCTGGGCTTTCACCGCTTTAGCCACCTCCTCCAGCCAGCGCTCTGCTTCAGATGGGGTTCGTTTGTGGCCACTCTGAGGCACGGGAGGAGGAGACTGGAGAGCAGGCTCTGTTTGAACCCATGAGCTTGTAGCTGGGAAACAACAGGAGGGGTAAGAACGTTAAAATATGCCTATCCAATTCAAGTCAAGTTACCTTTATTTATATAGCATTTTATACAATACAGATTGTTTTAACTTGTTAACTGTAAGCTCCCTTTTGACTCTTCTTCGGGTTTTCGTTGAATCAGTGTGTTACCCCTTCTGGAATCTGTTGCCGTCTGTTTTTGCCAAATGAACAAGTTGAATCTGCGTTAGAATGTCTGACACAGTGTCTACACAGGATGTGACAGTTGGTGCGTCGCACCGCAACAGCTAGAAGCTGTCTTATACTGGACGCAACAAAGCGACTGTTGCAAATCTATTTGTCCTTCCTATGAGAAGTATCGCGAGTGCTTGGAGGTACGTCATAAATGGAAGGAGGCATCAGTTTACTGTCGGGTATTTGTCGCATCGTGTTGCACCGCATCCAGTGTAGACAGCATCACTGATTATAATGGGTTCTATTGTCTTTTGTCATGTCGCGTTTATACAAAATGTATATTTTACAAAATAACTTGGACTATAAAACTGTTAGAAAAACAAAGCCGTAAGTCTAACCTAGTTGTGTTTCAAATTTGACATTGATATCACAAAAATTTAGGTTCCTGTGAGATTTTGTTTAGGCACTATATCAAAAATAGCCAATGGGTGACACCTACACTCGAAATTTTTGATGAATTCTCCTGTAACAAACTAGTACATTTCTGTCACACGATCACTTCTATTGCAAAACATATGCATTTTGTCAAGATTAGAAAAGATTTGTTCATAAAATTGTGCAGTATACTTTGAAACATGAGACTGCCCACTAGGGGGTGGAGCACGCTAAAAGGAATTAAACTACTGCTTTCATGGTAACACAATGTACAGTTTCAAAGTGATTTTCACAGAATGAATTTTGAGTATTTATGCTTTTGAATGATACCTAATTTATGATGATTACTAACATATGTGATAGGGAGAAAAAGCAAGAAATATAGAGCACACCTAGCGTCCCAATACTGGGACACTGAGGGTCCTATTTTAACGATCTAAGCGCAAGGTCTAAAGCGCACAGCGCAAGTGCACTTAGGGTGTGTCTGAATCCACTTTTGCTACTTTTATGATGGAAAAAATGGTCTGTGTGCACGGTG
Organism: Megalobrama amblycephala; assembly: GCF_018812025.1. Classification (NCBI taxonomy): domain Eukaryota; kingdom Metazoa; phylum Chordata; class Actinopteri; order Cypriniformes; family Xenocyprididae; genus Megalobrama; species Megalobrama amblycephala. The sequence goes on along the minus strand of NC_063059.1, from coordinate 33,982,200 downwards.
CATAGTCTAAAAGGATTTTCCCTATTCTCTTAATGAGTAATGGGTGTGTTTTGGGCGTAACGTGCAATAAACCAATCAGAGTCTCATCTCCCATTCCCTTTAAAAGCCAGCTGCGCTTGCGCCATGGCGGATTCGCTATTTACATGGGAGAATTTGCAAGCGCAAAAACAGAATGCCTCTCTAGTGAAGAAACGGATCTGCTCACACGCAAGGTTAAAGCGAGGTCAATGGCAGCGTCTATTTCAGTTGCCTCAAAATAGCAACACGCCAACAATGCACCTCATTTCCAGACCAGCACGCCCATGGGCGCACAAATGGGCGCAAATGCATTTGCTATTTCAACAACGTGGCACAGGACGTGAAAATGTTAACTCCGTCAGGCTGAAACCAGCAAAAAACACTTGCGTCGCGCCGCAGTGTATGATAGGGCCCTGAAAGTTAAGGAGCTTCACAGTAATTAAAAGGAAAATAACGGAAGCACAGAAATACTGAAACAGAAATATGAGACAAATGCCAATTCTGCTGTAAAGCAGATCTACAAAGACAACAGTATTATTATTTAGTCAGTGTTGATTCAGTTCAGTTCAATAACTGTATAAACTTAATCAAATGAGTTCAAATCAGCTATAAGCAGCTCTACAGAAGACAACAGTGTTGTTGTTATTCAGTTTGAGTCAGTTTAATGTTGATTCAATTCAGTTTATTAACAGTGGAAAGTTCATCAAATATGAAATGAGTTTAATTTAGGGCTGTCAAATGATTAATCGCGATTAATCGCATACAAAATAAAAGTTTGAGTTTGCCTAATATATGTGGGTGTACTGTGTGTAATTATTATGTATATATAAATACAAACACATTCATGTATATATTTGAGAAATATTTACAAGTATATGTATTTATTTATATTTTTATATAATTTATATTATATATAAATAAAAATATTTTGTACATAACATATTTCTCTTAAATATATACATTAATTTGTGTGTATTTATATATACATAATAATTACACATAGTACACCCACATTTATTATGCAAACTCAAACTTTTATTTTGTATACGATTAATCACGATTAATCGTTTGACAGCCCTGGTTTAATTGAGCTATAAATAGCTTTACAGAGGACAATAGTGACGTTATTCGTGAAACTGATAGTGTCAGTGTAGTCAGATCGATAATATTACTGAATATCAAGTGTCTTCTAAACCCCTGTTCACAATATATCTATATGTTTGTGTTGGATTATGCAGTCTGTTTTACCTTGCAGAGGAGCAGGTGGAGGGGGAATGGCAGGTGGAGCGCTGCAAACTGGCAAGCAGTTGCCGGTGGCTTTGGCACACAGGTCCTCAGAGGGTTTGGTGAAAGAGCTGTTGATTTGGCTGCACAGAGCGTTTATGCTGTCTGCCTCTCCTGTCACCGACAAATCCATCTCTGGAACTGACACAAACCAATAGGGAAGCTCAATCACACCTGTGTGGCTCATTTTGGTGGGCCATGCATGCAGTTTATGTGATTTTGCTTGCTACAATAACCTGAATCTATGATATAAGGTATAATTGCACAGATATGGCATTGTTAAAAATATGACCCATAATTCCCCTTTTAGATTTTAGTCTAGGGGATTAAGCTAGAGATCAGAAACAGCAGCATAATTCTGTGCAAAACATGTTGTTTAATGAGCTCTACATAAAAAAGGATCAATGGAAGGGTCCCTCATGTAAATAACAGATCTACAGGTAAACGCAGCAGTTTATGGCCTAGAATACACGCTCAAATGAATTTATGAGTACAATCAATGGAAGTAGAGTTTTCTGAGATGTGCTTTTGTACATATTTGTATGCAGGCTCAGAATGAGATGCATTTTACATGCCAAAGTCCTCTAGTTGATGATGCAGAGTGCACATAAAGTTAGGACGGTCAGTGCTATCATCTGGGTAAACAATACTGGGTCAACATTATGCTTGCTTTACACTTACACAGCTTGAGTACACAAAAACAACTGACCTGGGTTCTTGGTCTGGAAGTCCGTTTTGCGCTGCAGGGTTGATGGGAGATCATTCAAGCGTAGGGAGAGCTGCCGTTTAAAAGGTGAGTTCTTCTGGCTAAGTTGAGGGAAGCCTCGGAAAGAGCCCTGCCGCACCAGCTGCTCGATTGGGGCGTGTCGGCGCGGGATGGCGTGAGGCCCACCTGGCTCCGCCCTCTCCCCTGGGGAAGCCGCTCCCTCTGGAGGTGAAGCATTTCCAGGTGGCATTGCAGAAATGCCACATGCTTCTGCAGAGAGGCAGATTCACTAATCAGAGTCGTTTGAACAAAGAACGCCTTTGGTGTTTGAGAGTAACGGAAATGAGACTGACCTTTCTTTTTGTCCTGCAGCTGTTTCATGATGTCCTCCCGGTCATTTTGCTGTCCAGCAGAGGAGATGCGGAATGAGCCTTCCCTCACGAACGAGGTGCGGCTTGCATCAAAGGAAGCCGTGACCCCGCACTCCTTCTCTCTGCGTTGCTTCCGCTCAAGGCAAGCAGCAAAGGCGCATCCAACCGCATGGCTCAAACGTTCACCCTAATGTTGTGGATGATGTTGCATTAGCATTTTTTCCCATAATGAGGTAAGAAAAGAAATATTACAAAAATATAAATTATGAGTATCATGTTTTAAAGGTTGTTTATATATTTTCACTGTTGAATGAAAGTACTGATTGGAAAAATTATATTTTACAGAGTAGCACAACTAGGTTAGTCTGTGTTTACATATCCAGTTTTGTTATTGTCGTTATGGGAGGGACAAAAACATCAAGTGGTCACAAAAGTTTGTTTTTGTCTAGCATAGTATTGGGATCCTAATCAAAATTCCATTCCATTCTAGTCCTTAATGTGTTTTTCTCTGTGCCTCAAGTGCAGATAACAGTCTCTAAGCGGTTATTCCGCTTGAGATAACACTGCCATAATCCCTATCTTAATCCCACTTTGCAGGGAACAGAGGCTGAAGAATTAATCCCCGCTGGGTTCTCCTCACCGAGTCCTTCAAGGCCATGAAGCAGTGGCACATCCAGCGGCGAGTCGTTCCATCACGGCAAATGTAGGAGAATGCCTTATCGTAATTACGGTCAGGTGCACAGAAAGACACTTTCTCAATGGTCTGGTCAACAATGAGGTCCTACAGAGAAAATAAAAAGGAACAGATTGGTTGTTGTTTGTGGCATCTTAAAAAACACTATAAAAGTTGTAAAATCCAAATAAAAACAAAGCATTTTGAAAATGCTATGTGTGTCAATGCCCAGTTCCATTCAATCAATATTTAATAAAAAAAAAATATATTATTGTATTGGGTTTCAAATTATTATTGTACATATTAAAATTATACAGACAATGGACTTTATTCATGAAACTTTTTGTGTAAATCTTTCGTAAGGCCAGTCTGACATAAATGTTCAGTCATTTTGTGTTCTTTTTGGCAAACTGATGACTGCATTTTGATTACACTCTAATGATAATTCATTAGTTTGTTTGCCCATATAGGTCATCTTTTACTATTAAGGTGAAACGTATTTGGCTTGCTGTCCACAGTGGAGGAGCTCGTGGACGTGGCTTCAACTCGAGCTCTGATATACCTCTGGGGACTACTAGTTCTTGGAAGATGAGTATGGAAGGATGCTTGTCATATTTTTCTGGCCGCCAAGAACGTTCAACTTTGGGTAAAACACAGTGCTTGTCACTTCACTCTTTATCCAGCCGTCCAATCACAGTGGAGGAGGGGTTGGACAAATACCACAATGACCAACCATCACATCCTACTTGTACAACGATTGAACAACAATGGAGGAGTTAATATTGCAAAATCATATACTAGTAACACATTGCTTCCTCGGATATTCCATTTCATATGCCACATTTCCATTGAAATTACCCGGAAAAATTTGTCCCAGGAACTATTCTCCCCCAGACCCGTTGCTGTCTGCGTTTCCATCGCGGTCTAAAGTGCCGTAAAGATTAGGCAAATTAGTCCAGTGATGTAGGACTGTGCGCGATGTATAAGCTTAATAAAGCCTAAACCTCGCCTTTGGGCCATCTGTTGTACTTATTTAAACTCTATTGTTGATTCAAATAGCAAACAACTCTTACTGTACGTACTACAACAGACTTGTAAAAATGCTGGTTGAAATAAAATGCTGCATGGAGTCAACCAATCAGCTCTCAAGTCCCACTCCCGAAAGTTCCTGAACTTTGAAAAAGTACTACCTCGTGAGCAGGGACTTTCTGAGGGGGAAATTTTTACCCGGAACTTCATTTAGACCGTGGTTCTGCGGTCGAAACACTAGTTCCTGCAGTGGAAGCATGGCTATAGCAACCAAAACAGCTGGAAAAAAACGCTGCGCCTTCAAAGTGCTCTCAAGCACTCCCAGCTGGGCGTTTTCAGAAAAAAGCCTGGCATTTTCAGCTGCCTAAATTCTTCTTCCAAAACGTGTTTTTGTCTTACCCTGATTCACTATGGTAAGCCTATTATAAATGTTTATATTTCAGACCTGTCGGGATGGTTATTGCGAGAAATTGCGTTCATACGTCACTCGTCCGTGCGGGTCTCGTCATATTCATAAATAGAGAAAAGTTGCTCCAGCGTGTATGATGTGGGAGTGGCATAGGTTAGTTGTCACAACGAGCGAGAAAGGTTGACATGAAGCCACTAAATCTCCAATCTCCGGGCAATCACCCGTTTTAAAGAAATGCCAAACAGAGGAGTATCTGCTGGCAAAAAGAGAATACAACAGAGCTCGTAATAAAACAAGAATCAACATTGGCTTGGTTTTTCGGAGATGGTAAGAACTGAGGGATTTGAAATGTAAAAGTGACACTGAGATAGCGTTTTTATTATTTTAACAAGTGAGTAAGATATTTATACATTTATAAATTGCCATATGTAGTTCATTGTAAAGCATTATCTATTGTGAAGGGTCATTTCATTGTGGTTGTTGTAGCGCTGTTATGGAATTTATTTTCAAGGAAGTACTGTGTCTGTTAATGGGTAACTAATCTTTCATCTAAACTGGTTATATATCTTAAGCCTAGTAGTGAATGTTTTATGAACCATATTCATCAGCACAAACACACAGAGAAGAAGCACAACCAAAACAATGTTCTTCCACAAAACGGATGCAGTTTTGTTTTTTAACCGCTAGAGGGCCAAAAGTTGCATAGTGTACCTTTAACTATAAAATCTAAAGATTTACAAAGCTTTGGTGAATCTGAAGAAGAGTTTTTGGGAAGGTCCGTTTTATGCGCAAATTACTCAGAATTTACTCATGTATTTACGAAAGTTCCATGACTTGAATACACCTCTCGTCAAAAATGATTTAGATTTTTTTTTTTGTTTTTTTTTTGTGGAGCATATTGCAAAAAGTGCTATAACTGTACTGAGATTGTGATAAAGTGATTTCAGTTTAAAAACATTATTTGAATTAATGTATCTAAAAGATTTGTCTTTTTTTTTATTCTTATTTGTCCGTGACCTAACCACAGTGTACAGTTTTTGTCCTTTTGATTGTTCTAACATGACTAAAGCTTTTTGTGTAGCCTGGACCTCCCACTGTAACAGTGGCTAGTGTTTCCTTGTTAGGGGGCCACATTAAATGCATAATACATGAGATGAACAGTGTAGAAATGGTAGGTGAGGGGTCAGTGAAGCAGAGGAGGACTGGGTCGAGGTGAGGGGCCCATTCATTGTTAGCCAATTACTGACTGAAGGGGCCCCGGTCAGAGCTCTGGAAGTTTTGTCATGGATGAATGTGTCCTGTGGGGGATAACGGGGGTTTACAGTGGACAGGAAGAACTTTATAGGTCCATGACTACTGACTCATCTCAGTTGCCAGGAATAAGAAAGTCTGGTCTTGCAATCAATAACCCTTTCACTATAATGAACACTGAAAGTGAAGCAGGGCTGCTAATTCTGACTATTTTGGTCAATATTCTAATCATGGTTATTTAACATGATTAGGAGCTGGAGATATGTCCAAAATCTTATATATATCAAATATATTTTTTGCAGGAAATAGGGTTGTTATGATATTTTAGATACCAGAGACAAATCAATACAAACAACAGGACAAATACAATAAAAAAGGTGATTCTTAAAGATTCTTATTAAAGCTACAAAAGTTATTCAGTCATGAGCAGTGAGTGATTTTCTCTGTCTTTTGTTGTTTGATTAGCATTAATGACAGACAGCAGTAGGTATATTAGGCGGCTGTCACTTTAAGACCAAAACACGGATCCAATACTGACACAAATCTGACCTTTTAGGCACACACCCGAAGTCCAAGGTATACTTTGCTTGTTCGTGTTTCGCTCCGTCTCGAAACGCACACACAGAAACTCACCTGGGGAAGAGTTTGAGTTTTCTTTCTCAGCTTAAGGCCCGTTCACACCAAGAACGACAACTATGAAGATAACAATATCGATAACTGTATTAGCATCCACAACAGTTCTGTTTATTATAAGCATGTGCTTCAGTTATGTCGTCTGCCACTGTATTCTGATTGGCTGTCAATCTTTTTATCATTCATCAGCTGGAGAAAGTCATTTTGAAAGTGATTCCAACGATATCTGTGCCATTAATGTTGTGGACTGCTATTCTCTTAAATTCAGAACGATTATCTTTAGTGTTATCGCTATAGTTATCGTTTTTGGTGTGAACGGGCCTTTGAAATGCTTTTAATAACACTTCCTGTAATAGACTGCATTTCACTAGAGTTACAATCATAGACTGATTTGGACATTAAGTTTGATCTTTTAAGGAGGGGAAAAAGGGATGTAAAGGAAAAGAAAGGCGCTTATCTTGATCATAATGTAACTAAAAAAATAACGAAACTAAAATTCGATTACTCACACAGCCCTGAAGTGAAGTTTAACACGGGAGAGGAGAAGAGGGACAGGACACACAGGTGGCGTGTGACAGCGCCAGGAAGGATTAGGTGGCAGTGCTGACTCATATGCATATGGCAGGATTACCAGAAGGACATAGTGAATGGACGTTTGAGTCTGAGGCCCTTACGAGAAACAAAAAAGCAAGCTTTGTGGCCTTCCGCCTTCTACTATGTGAGCTGAAAACTCATTATGTGAGGCCTTTGACCTTTTCTGGTTAACTTTCCGGGTTTTGTGTGAGGGAAGGATGTTACATTAATCCTCTGGCTTTCAAAAGAAAACCCCAACCGTGAGAGACACGGGAACCCTTGGCCTCAAAAGTCGTCTTGTGTCTGAGACAGTCTAAGTGATGTCTCATGATCATGTGACGGGTCTTTTGAAGGTCGGCCAGCTTCCTCTTACCCATATTTCCTACAGACCTACTCTCTTGCTGATGGACTCGGCTAATTGATGGCTTGGGAGCTTATTGGGGCATCAAAGACTTTTTACCCTTGATTAATGGCTTTCCATGGGTGCACAACAAAATGTCTATACAAACATACCTTGGTTTTGTCATCCACTACTCTCAGGCCATCAGCGGACACCCAAAGCACAGCCTTGACAGTTTTTTTCCCACTCTGAGAAGAAATATTGAAACAACATCAGCTTTTTGACACAATTGGAAATTAGCACTACTGCAGAGGTTTTGATTTGCTCTGCATCAAGCATTCTAGCACAAGACTTTGTGTCCATGACATATTTCTATGACAGTTTTAGCTTTTGTCAGCTCGATTTTCCCTACAGTGTAGCTGCCCGATAACATGCTGACTTGTGATGCAATGCAGTGAGTTCCAGGAACAAGACTGAATGAGGCCAGATTTGACATCAAATTTGACACAAAAAAGAACATTTAAATAATGGAAAATTTAATATCAATAATAATGATGATAATAATAATAATAATAATAATAATAATAAAAGTCAAATAAATACCATTTCAAATTAATGCTGTTCTTTTGAACTTTCTATGAGAATCCTGAAAGAAAATGTATAACACTTTCCACAAAAATTAGTAGCTCAACCATTTTCAACATTGATAATAATAAGAAATGTTTCTTCAGCACCAAATCAGCACATCAGAATGAATAAAATATTTTTAAATAAATTAAAATATAAATATATAGATATTTTAATCTGTAATAATATTTCATAATATTTCTATTTTTACTGTATTTTTGATCAAACAAATGCAACCTTGTTGAGCATAAAATACTTTTTACATTGTTTTTTAGAATGTGTATATAAAAAAGATTATTGGAGTATGTTTTACAAGAAAATTCTATTTCAGTCAAAAAATTATTCAGTGTGTTACTTGTTTCTTTTGTAATTATTTGTGAAATTTACTAGAAATTTCTGAGTGAAAATAGTATTTAAAATTTAAAAAAAAAAAAAAAAAAAAAAAAAATATATATATATATATATATATATATATATATATACATATATATATACACACACACACAGTACAGTCCAAAAGTTTGGAACCACTAAGATTTTTAATGTTTTTAAAAGAAGTTTCGTCTGCTCACCAAGGCTACATTTATTTAATTAAAAATACAGTAAAAAACAGTAATATTGTGAAATATTATTACAATTTAAAATAACTGTGTACTATTTAAATATATTTGACAAAGCTGAATTTTCAGCATCGTTACTCCAGTCTTCAGTGTCACATGATCCTTCAGAAATCATTCAAATATGCTGATTTGCTGCTCAATAAACATTTATGATTATTTTCAATGTTGAAAACAGTTGTGTACTTTTTTTTTCAGGATTCCTTAATGAATAGAAAGTTCAGAAGAACAGCATTTATCTGATATACAAAGCTTCTGTAGCATTATACACTACCGTTCAAAAGTTTGGGGTCAGTAAGAATTTTTATTTTTATTTTTTTGAAAAGAAATTAAAGAAATTAATACTTTTATTCAGCAAGGATGCATTAAATCAATCAAAAGTGGCAGTAAAGACATTTATAATGTTACAAAAGATTAGATTTCAGATAAACACTGTTCTTTTGAACTTTCTATTCATCAAATAATCCTGAAAAAAAATATTGTACACAAATATTTTGTACAATTGTACACATTAAATGTTTCTTGAGCAGCAGATCAGCATATTAGAATGATTTCTGAAGGATCATGTGACACTGAAGACTGGAGTAACGATGTTGAAAATTCAGCTTTGCATCACAGGAATAAATTACTTTGTCAAATATATTCAAATAGAAAACAGTTATTTTAAATTGTAATAATATTTCACAATATTACTGTTTTTTACTGTATTTTTAATTAAATAAATGTAGCCTTGGTGAGCAGACGAAACTTCTTTTAAAAACATTAAAAATTTTAGTGGTTCCAAACTTTTGGACTGTACTGTGTGTATATATATATATATATATCACCTTGGAATTGTAAGGTTCTATCTGACATTTTTAACTATTTTTGAGTTATTCACATTTTCTTATTCTGTGAAAACTTATTTACATTCTGTGGTTTTTCTTTCTTTCTTTCTTTTTTCTTTTTTTGTTGTTGTGTACATTTTGGGACTTCATTATTTAGAAAACAAAAACATTCTATCAACAAAGTCTAACTCTAACTTAGTTCTATAAGGTTCTATTTCTATTAATAGGACCAATTAGCCAAGACTGTTCAAACTCCAACTGTCAAAATTCAAATTTAAACACAATTTAAGCTTTTTTAATTTTGATATTGTACATTTAGAATACATTTAGGGTCTCTGTCATTTTCATGTATGACAGAGACTTGTATAATTTTTGCTATATGGAATGAAGCTCAATATCTCAAAACTGCTTAGGATGCAGATAGAACCTTATAATTCCAAGGTGATGAGATCTCAGGAAACTCAGGGAGCAAGGGAGCATCGCATGTAAACTTAAAGTACACATCAAGTGCACATTTAGGACAGGTTCAGAAGACTGCAAGGCAGCTCTCTAGGTTTTGGAACAGGGTTTAAATCTTTCACTGAATCTGTTGTGAGTGCATGTCTGTCTGAGAGAGTGAATGTTAGGGCACCGTGGAATTAATTTAATCTGGAAAAAAAACTGTAGGAATGAGTAAAAGTGAAGTATGTGGCTAAATCAAGAAGAACTGAGGGAATCCAGCTGATGTTACAAGCAGCCCAAAAGTCACTGTCCAAATTTGCTAAGACAGCAGAACATTATACACTGGCTGGAGGTGGAGAGAAGAGACTGGAACAATAAGGAACAAGCACAAGCTCAGAGCATAATGAGATGAAGGCTTTGGGGGTTTGAGAAGAAGAGAAAATAAATGAAGTGACTGTGTAGACAGACACAGCAGGAACTACCAACATGGGGATGAAAGAGAGAGCGTATATGAACAGATGGAGGGGCCCCGGAGACAGGGCCACACACAGTCAGTGTCATACAAACTGCACTTGTGGGTAAAAAGGTCTTCGTAAATATGAAAAACAACTGTTTTGCAAAAAAAAAACATTATAAATACATATATTACAGTTCAGATTTGAAGGGTCAGGATACGACTACTGACAGAGAAGCAATACTGAAGACAATAGCCAATGACAGAGCAGCTACGCTCTATAAATATTGATTTTTTGGACACAATGAGGAACAGTGTGGGTTTTACAGATGGATGTGAATAGGTGTGCCAGGGGTCAAAATTAAAGGGATAGTTCACCCAAAAATGAATTCTTTCATATATACAGTATATAGTGCACAGCGTAAACTCCGTTTGAAAAGTAACATTTTAAACAATATCTCAATGAACAAAAATAATTTCCAAAATGTTGACAAGACTAAGTTTAATATAACATCTGTTTAACTTATAACATGAAAATAAGGTTAATAATATAACTTAGATTACACATTTTTCAGTTTTACTAAAATTAGGGTGATGCAAAAATGAGTGCACCCCACAACAAATGATACTTTAATGACAACACCGAGTCTTCTAGGCATGGAATGAACAAGTTGGCCACATTTTGCAACATCTATCTTATTTCATTCTTCAAGAATGACCTCTTTTAGAGTCTGGATGCTGGATGGAGAGTGATGCTCAACTGGTCTCTTCAGAATTCCCCATAGGTGTTCGACTGGGTTCAGATCAGGAGCCACTGAATCACTTTCACCCTGTTCTTCTTCAGAAATCCAACAGTGGCCTTAGATGTGTGTTTAGGACAGAAAAGTGCATGACGACCAAGGGCACGGAGTGATGGTACATCTGTGAATTCATGATGCCATCAATGAAATGCAGCTCCCCGACACCAGAAGCACTCGTGCAGCCCCACATAAGGACACTGCCACCACCATGTTTCACTGTAGGCACCATGCATTTTTATTTGTATTCCTCACCTTTGCGACGCCATACAGTTTTGAAGCCATCAGTTCCAAAAACGTTAATCTTGGTCTCATCTCTCCAGAGTCCCAGTAGTCTTCATCTTTGTCAGCATGGGCCCTGGCAAACTCGAGGCGGGCTTTTTTGTGCCTGGGCTTTAGGAGAGGCTTCTTTCGTGGACGGGACCCATGCATGCCATTCCTCTGCAGTGTACGCCGTATTGAGTCACCCCATTTTGGCTTTCAACTTCTTTAGATAACTGCAGTGAACTTGCACGCCGATTTTCTTCAACCCTTCTCATCAGAAGACACTCCTGTCGAGGTGTTAACTTCCGTGGACGACCTGGACATCTCTGTGAGATGTTTGCAGTTCCATCTTTTTAAAATTTTTGTACCACTTTTGCTACAGTATTCTGACTGATAAGCTTTGCTGATCTTCTTGTAGCCTTCACCTTTCAGGTGTAAAGAAGTTACTTTCTTTCTCAGGTCTTGTGACATTTCTCTTCCATGTGGTGCCATTGCTGACAGCATGAAATGGGAAGGGGTTTTAACACCCTTTTATAGTCAACTGTCTGCTGGACACCTGTGTAATGAATAATTAGACTCACCTGTGGTTGAATTCTTGTTAAAATTAGACATTTGTAGTCTAAAATCTAGCTTTGCCCCAGAGACTTTCAGTGGGGTGTACTCATTTTTGCATCACCCTAATTTGAGTAAAACTGAAATTTTGTTCTCTAAGTTATATTATTAACCTTATTTTCATGTTATGTTATAAGTTAAACAGATGTTATATTAAACTTAGTCTTGTCAACCTTTTGGAAATTATTTTTGTGTTCATTGAGATATTGTTTAAAATCTTACTCATTTACGCTGAGCACTGTATATACACATCACATTTTTGCTATACCAGCTTCTCTGGCTGCCAAATTGCTTTTTATAACAAGTGTATGTTTTATTGTGTGAGAATGAAAAGCACTACTGTACTCACCACTTTCAGTTTTTTCACTGCTTCTTCGCACACATGCATCCCTCTGGACTCCTCTACCTCCACCAGACCGAGGTACTGCAGAAAGAGAAAAAATACAGGGAAAAGGGAGAGAGAGAATGATGAAATCCACATTTTCTATTTTTCTTCCACTACACCATTAGTTCTCTGAATGACATGATGTGTGTTGTGAAAATAAAATCTCTACGCTGTCATTATTTGCTGAGGGTACATGATCAAAATAGACGAACACAAATTTACTCAACCTCTTCAGGGGAAACGAGTCCTGTCCAAACAGAGCTAGAGTAGATTTCAATGAGGAGCCCGTTGAAAACACAGCAGAGGATGTATTGTGGGAACTCTGAAGTGAGATTTTGTCCAAATGTCCTCACACAGACACAATTAATAGTCATCCAGCTAGAGTTATGTGATTATGGTGGCCACGAGGACAGAGGCCATTACAAGATTACATCTCAGTCTCGCAGAGATTCTTGATGCCTCAGGCTGGAGAGTAAAATTAGGCTGAATTTAATTATGCAAGATCCACTGCAATATATCCTCCACTTTACTTAATGATACAAACCTTCTTTAGTCTTGAAAGAGCATCTTTTCTTTTTCAAAATAGGATTGTCAAGTGCTTTTAATCAAAATAATAACATAATATGCTGATTACTTAAATACATTAAATCGCATTTATCAGTATTTAGTGAGGAAAGCCATACAGAAATGATTAAAAAATGGATTTACTTATTTGTTTTACTTTAATATCTGTATTAGCCACATTCTTGCATTAATATAGAGGTCAGGGGACATGATTAGTTCTGTTAGATCTCGCAATATGTTTGTACTGTAACACGTTAATTCATTAAATATTCACATAATTACCCATTTAATAGATTTTCCTTGAATTGTAGTGAACAGAATTGTAATATTCTACTCCTTAACATCCTATTCCAGCCATCAGCTTGGTGTTATTATTTTGTGGGGGTTTGATCGGTCTGTTTTTGCTCAAAGCTCTAAAGCCTTTGGCCGTCAGCCAGACACTGTGAGGGTGTTACTGACTTTCAAACATTTCAAAAGTCAATCTATATCTGGAAATTCCCATTATACCTGTTTTCTTTTGCCCTATTGCCCTAGCATTGCTTTTGAATAACAGTCCTTTATTGTGACATTTTTTTTTCCATTTGAAGTCTCAAGCAATTATATGAGTGTTAATGCTTAAATAAGCAAGTCTGGAACATCATAAACTACACTCTACAGACATTTATGTTGGCTTGAGCCTGAGTTAGTTTGAATTAAACTGACACGATTTACTTTCTTTGTACAAATTCCTAGTTATATTGTGCACTGTTAGAAAAAAGATTTAATGGGGTTCAATATAGAACCCTAGAGGTCGATTTTAAAGAGCACTTCAGGCCAAAAAGGTTTTATATAAGGACACACATGATTCTCGGATAAATTGCAAAGTTTGACCATTTTACAATGAAAGTTTATCATTTGCATGTGTTTTAGGTCCTGTCAGTTTAAACATTCAAATGATTTTAAACCATTTGAGGGACACATACATGCAAAAAATTGTCAAAATGCACATGTCTGTGAGTATCCTCATAAACAGTTACTTATGGCTTTAGGTGAACAAACAATTGAGAAAGAAAAACGGAAGGAAAACCGACGTTTACCAGTATTTTGGATCTGCGAATTCGGTCTTAAAGTGACAGCAGCCTAATATTCTTACTACTTTCTGTGTCATGAATATTAATCAAACAACAAAACACAAAGAGAATAATCACTTTTGTAGCTTTAACACACATTAATTATATTTAATTTATACAGTGAAGACTATGCAGTGTTATTTTACATTTGATTATTCAATATCTGTTCAAGTCATCTGGTCATTTTTTTTCCATATCGCAATATATAATCGCAGAAAAACAAAATATTGCAATGTCAGTTTTTTCCAATATCATGCAGCCCTACGATACACTCATGTCACAATTCGATAAAACTCACGATACTGAGCTCACAATACGATACTATCGTGATATTTTAAACTAAAATAAAGGAGGTTTTTTTATTATTATTACTTTATTGTGATTTTATTATTATCAGGACCCACAAATATTCCACCACTGCATTAGTATACATTATATTCAACATTATATATAGCAGTTTAATGTAGTAATGCCAGTGAAACTTCGTAAACTTTCGTTTTTTTTCCTCATGCAGTACTCGTGCTTTCAATGCAGGCATTCGTCGGATCTCAGGTAAGCCCCGCACACACAGACTCTCCCGGCGTTTGCTATGTCCCGCCTATTAATGCCGTATATAGGTAAGAATAAACAGTTTAAGACACTTTGAACAATCGTACTACTAAAACTAAATGTGATATGGTGATTTAAATGAAGTTTGTGCTTTGCAGGTGCGCTTCAGATGATCAATGCAATCAATCACAGTCAAAATAACTATTCCTAAACTGTAAATGGTTATTTTATTCAAAAATTTAAATTCTGCATTTACTCACTAATGCTGTTTTCGTGTGTCACGCAAGCATTTGAACGTCCGTATTTACTACAGTATGAGCGTCGTTGTAAACGTGTTCATCATATAAAGCCATTGTGTCTCTTCAGAAGACTTGGATTTGGATCAAATCATGATCATATCGTTTACATAAATTATATGTATAAATGAAATATATGCCGATATCTCGATATAACAATGTATTGTTACAGCCCTATTTTTTAAATAAATTTTTCTATAGATACAGTATGTTAAAGAGCTGCTTAATTCATCAAATTTAATCCAAAATAAATAAATAAAATAATTAATCAATAAAATGATCCCATGATGGGTACTAGAGTTGTCAAAAGTACCAACTTTGGTACCAAGTCGCTACTGAAATTTAAAAAATGTGACGCTTTAAACGCTGTTGTGCGGATTCGTAAACACCTCTTGGCCATTATGTTCACATGCTCATCAGATATGTCTGTGATTGGCTACAATGATCAAAGCTTCAAAAACATGTTGTAAATAGACATTTTTAAAGCTCTTTACCGAGAGCGTACACAGATACACACGAGAGCGTCTGAAAGCAGGCGTCCATTGCCACTGATAGACGCGCTTTCAAACACTTCCGGTTTCAAAACGCTTTCAAATTCAAACACTTCTGTGTACTTTCAACCGCTCCCGTGCGTTGATCATTGTAGCCAATCACAGACATATTTGATGAACACAATGGCCAATCAGAGGTGTTTAAGAATCCGTTCAACAGCGCTCAAAGTGTCACATTTTTTATATTCACATATATATATTTATATTTATATATTTATAGTCGATACTTTTGACAACTTTTGACCCCTAAAAGGTTCTATATATAAAGCATCTGTGCTCATATATTTCAATGTTTGTCTTTGTAATCTTTTATCAGAATGTCATATCCTTTTACCAATATTAGTCTCAAGTAAATTTGAATGCTGAAAGCCTTGTGAGACAGCACTTGTAGATCATATTGTTCTTATTATAAATTATTAAAGCAAGAAGTCTATTAACAACACTCTAGATGAATTTGGAAGCCCTGCCATCAACATTTTAGCGAACACTGCTCATGTTGATTTAAATAATATTAACAAGGAATTTAAAAAACAGCTGATTTCTCAACTTACTCGGACAGGAAAGTTGCATTTGCCCTTTCGTACAGCCTCTTCATCTGCTTGCCATTGGTGCGGCCGGCTGGCCTCCGGCATGTAGGTGGGCTTCTTCCTGCGCAGGCTCTGACGCAGCTTATTCATCTCCACGCTCTCAAACTCTCTGTTGCTGAGGACAAGAAAGAAGACACGTTAGCAGGAGAACATATCATGAACAAATTGGCCCTTACTTCACCTCAGCTTCCAACTGTTAAGTCAGGACACACTGAATGTTGACATATTATACAGACAGCAGTATTTCCAGTCATGCTGGACAGGCAGGATGTAATCACTTTGATTTGGATTTCACAAAAAAGCCACCAACACTCATTTCATATTTCTTGGTATTTTTAACTGAATGAAAATAACCACCTTATATTGGATTAAACAGAAATTGCAGAGAATGTATTCATCACCTCTGTCTTAAAAAACAATTGCTTTGCTCTCAAGAGCCCTATTTATGCAACATAATTAGGTCATTCATTCTACCCTTAATTTGCATTGGTAATTTCACATTCTGATGCACAACACCACAAAGCCAGGCCGCTTTGAAGAATCCAAATATCTGAAGCTCCACGTTACGCATGCATATCATAATAATTCCATAGAGGAGAAATTACAGTAGTAAACATACTAAGACATCAAACAATATGTCTTAGTATGACAAGCAAAAGGTTGAAAAATAATGAAAATTCTTGACTTTTATTAATCAGTGAAACAAAAAAGAAGATATTTTGAAAAATGTCCTAGCTGCTCTTTTACAAAAAGGTAAATGGGACTAAGACTGTAAAATGTGAAAAAAAAAAAAATTATTAACATTTTGAACATTTTAGCTTCCATTTTTTTTTATTTTCAGTTTTTATTTAAATTTTTACAAATTTTTTTATGCACTTACTCATTTTAGTTTCGAAGGCAACAATTTTTGTTTAAGTTTTTCCATCAAAAATGTATATTTTACCTATTTAAATACTTTTTAATAGCTTTAGTTTTAGTTAATAATAATAATAATCCATATTCAGCTAAATATACCTATTTAAATATGCCCCAAAAAGACAGGTATGAATTTTGCAAAATATCTCATTTGTTTTCCACAAAAGAAAACAAATCGTATAGTTTTGTATTGACATTATATGGAAGCTTGTTTCCGCCATGAAATAAAAATAAAAAAGGTAATTCTCACAATTCTGACTTTTTTTCCTCAGAATTGCGAAATATAAACTCACAATTGCAAGTTACAAAGTCAGAATTGCAAGGTATGAAGTCAAAATTGTGAGTCATAAAGTCAAAATTGCGAGTTAAAAAGTCAGAATTGCGAGATATAAACACAATTCTGACTTTATAACTCGCAATTGTTTATACCTCGCAATTCTGAGAAAAAAGTCAGAATTGTGAGATATAAAGTCAGAATTGCGAGTTTAGTCACAATTGAATGTTATAAAGTCAGAACTGCGAAATATAAACAATTCTGAGAAAAAAGTCAGAATTGTGAGTAATAAACAATTGCGAGTTATAAAGTCAAAATTGCAAGATATAAACTCGCAATTCTGACCTTATAACTCGCAATTGTTTATATCTCGCAATTCTGAGAAAAAAGTCAGAATTATGAGTTATAAAGTCAGAATGGCATGATAAAAACTCGCAATTGCGAGAAAAACACGCAATTCTGATATTATAACTCGCAATTGCGAATTTAAATCTTGCAATTCTGAGAAAAAAGTCAGAATTGTGAGTAATAAACAATTGCGAGTTATAAAGTCAAAATTGCAAGATATAAACTCACAATTCTGACTTTATAACTCGCAATTGTTTATACCTCGCAATTCTGAGAAAAAAGTCAGAATTGTGAGATATAAAGTCAGAATTGCGAGTTTAGTCACAATTGAATGTTATAAAGTCAGAACTGCGAGATATAAACAATTCTGAGAAAAAAGTCAGAATTGTGAGTAATAAACAATTGCGAGTTATAAAGTCAAAATTGCAAGATATAAACTCGCAATTCTGACCTTATAACTCGCAATTGTTTATATCTCGCAATTCTGAGAAAAAAGTCAGAATGAGTTATAAAGTCAGAATGGCATGATAAAAACTCACAATTGCGAGAAAAACACGCAATTCTGACATTATAACTCGCAATTGCGAATTTAAATCTTGCAATTCTGAGAAAAAAAGTCAGAATTGTGAAATAAAAATTTGCAATTACCTTTTTTATATTTTTTTATTTAGTGGCGGAAACAAGCCTCCATAACATTAGGCTGAATCATGACAGAATTTTTGCTTTCTTTTTCTCATATAATTTTTACATATCAACTTTTAAATATCAAAAAAAAAAATAATAATAATAATTTTTTTAAATTAAGAGACTTCGTTGTTATTATTACCATCTTTTCACAAGGCTTGGCATATCTTCTCCCTGAAAAGCTGTAAACTTCACACAAACTGTTGTACTGCGCTCTTCAATGTGAACCACACGCCACACAACCACTTTTGCTTTTATAGCTTCACGTCAGAGGCAGAAAGCACACCATGCCATGAAGCATTACGGGAAACAGGTGGCAGACATGGAGCGGCGGAAGTACCACTACGCACGCCTGGCCCGAAGCCCACATGCCTACACCCATAACACACCCACATATTCAAAAGAACAAATGATTGTATATGAGTGTGTGTTTTTTAATAGCCCTGGCGTCTAGGTCTCCGGAGGCTTTACTCAGCTCTGGCACACGCCTGTTGCTGAGCTCGACAGATCCCGTAGGGGTCAGATGGGATACGCAGGACTGGCACCTGCCGCTCGTCCGGGTAGTGAGGCCAAAACGGGCAGCTGAATAAACCACATGGCATTTTTAATGAGGCAACAAGACATTACAGTAACATCAGTACATTCCCAACAGGAGGGTCTGGATGTTTGGGGGTTCTTGATCAAGATCAGTCAATGCTTTTGCAGGAAGAGGAAAGGGGGGAGCTTCTGAGATTCTGCTCTACTTTCAGGATTGATCTAATGGCTGAAAGGCTGCCAAAGCTACAGAACAGCAGAGAGGGAGGAGAAGACATTCGGAGATCGAGAACAGGCCAAAAGCCAATGAGAGAGAAAGAGAAGAGACTTTATAAGGAGAAGAAAGAAGGAGCTTGAGATGTAGAAGGGGAGGGAGACAAGTACTAAACACCCTTATTGAATCTTATTGAGGTCACAGATCTAATGTGTGTTGCTCACACTGTGGTGCCAGTCATAAACGTCCTGACTGATGAAGCAAATTTAGTTTTTGATGGTGGTGCTGCATCAGTCACGATTTTTTTTTAATCAGTTGCCTGGAAAACTAGGTGACTAATTGGTATTAGGCTGGTTTGAGGTTCATCTGACTCGTTCCTCAGGAGGTGCTTACAATAGATGTATTAGTGTTCAAAAACACCTGGATGGAGTGCAATGGGTCTTGAGATGCATAAAAATAATAATAAAAAAGCTGGACCATTGAAAAACAGCATATGTCAAATAGTAGGTTTGTAAGAAATATGGAGACCCCAAAATTATTATGGCCAATAACCAGTTATTTTAGTATTATTTACTGTATATCTATATCTATATATATATATATATATCTATATATATATATATATATATATATATATATATCTATATATATATATATATATATATATATATATATATATATATATATATATATATATACATACACAGTATAAACAATAGCTGTGTTTTATTCACGATAAAACACGGCTATGACTGCTTCACCCAACTGTTCTGTGTATCACAACACAACACCCTTAGCAACCACTCTTAACAACGTAAACTGTATGTTCTCAACTGATATTGTTCATTGAAGCTTACTGTATTATGTAGAATAGTATTGTGAGAAAGAGATCAAGTGAGAGAGTTTATTTCCTGCATTCAGATTTAGCATTTTCCTTCAGGTCAGTCCTATGTTGTTCATAATAATAAAAAATCTGTTTAAATGTCCGCTGCAATATCTTGTCCTTTTAACAGTTAAGGGGGTTTTCCCATGACTGACAGCGCTAGTTAAAGCATTTGTCAGTTGCGTCTTGTTCCATGTTCACAACAATTCAGTCTTTTCAATATAAAAGTCTTCGCTACTGACTGACACACTCATAAAGACAGTCTTTGCCGCCATCTAATGGTGTAATAATGTAACTTCTGTTGCTGTTCACGGTCAGGGACTTTTTTTTTCAGGTGGAAGGAAGGCTTTTAATTAGGCCTGCACGATATATCGCATGAGATTGTCACGCGCATTTCGTCAGTAAAGCCGGTTCCCTGATTACCACTAAATCGCCATCACCTGCTCTCAAATGGAGTGGCATTTAATAGACAGAGCCGTAGTTCACTGATAAGCCACGCAATATCGCGTTCATATCGCAGATGAATCGCCTTTGATAATGAATGCGATATTGCGTGGCTTGACAGTGAACTACAGCTCTGTCTATTAAATGCCGCTCCATTTCCATCCAATCAGGGAACTGGCTTTACTGACGAAATGCGCGTGACAATCTCATGCGATATATCGCGCAGCCCTACTTTTAATGAAACTTTACTTCATGAAAGTTGCATTGATACATATTTTTGCCTTTAATATTTGTATTGTGTGGTAACCGTTTTATAAAAGCAATAAGGTACTCGAGGCTAGTGCAATATCGTGAATAATTCATGGCTGAAGGGGTTGCAGGCACTCCGCTTCACGTTGTGCCTAACAACGCCCTTCAGCCGTGATTTATTCACGATACGTACTAAGACATACTATATATATATATATATATATATATATATATATATATATATATATATATATATATATATATATATATATAAAATAGTAATATAATTTAATATAAAATTCTTTTGTCTTTTTTTTTATATATTCCTATATACCTTTCATTTGTTTTTACATCAGTTTTTAGTCATTTTAGTACCTCAACTTATTTTAGTTAGCTGCCAAAGTACCATTTTTAGTTTTTGTTTAGGTGACTTAAGGTTACGTTTTTCATCTAATATTTATATTTTATTTTATTTCAGCGTTATTTATTTCAAGTATTCGTCAATCACGAAATACCACTAGGATTTGGTATCGCCTACTAATACTTTGCTGTACTAACCCTCGATAACACATACGGCAAAGAAAACGATTTGTTCTTGAGAGGTTCTTATGAGACTCGCCAGGGAAATTTCCACAACATCTATGTGAAAGTCACACAACAGCCATAAGAGCCACCCAAGCCATTCCATGATTTCATCACCAAATGAAAACCAGCTGGAGCAACATGGGTAAAGTGAACCAAGACTAAACCAAAACAACACATTCAAGACTTCATAAACAAAACATTTGGCAGAACACTTCTCTTATGTGTCTCTGTGATGAACCAACCATATACCCCATCAGATTCAAGCAAATATCTTATTAAACAGGACATACAAATTATGCATTTTATATTATGAATATTCTTGACTTCTTTGTGAAACATATTCTAACAGATTTATTTTAGAATCACAGCATACTCACACTGAAAAGGTATGGCTTCAGAAGACTCGGAATACACCGCATGAGTTGAATGGACCACTTTTATGCTATTTTTATTATGCTTTTATGTCCTTTTTGAAACTTGAAGGAGAATGAGAATAATGAATGGATTCTCATTTCTGGGTGAACTATTCCTAATGGGTAGAAAGAAAGAAACGGTGTAAATGGGAGAGAAAATGAAAGAGAAAAAAGTGCAGTGAAGGGGCTAAAAACTCACTTTGAGCGCTTCAGTGAGCATGAGCCCTATAGCATCACATGTAAATAACAAATCAAAAAGGGCTCCTCAGCAAGAGGCTCAAAATCTACAAAAGACCATCTTAAGCTCTCCTGCAGCATCTCAAAACTCTACTGAGATACTGATGAGGCAAAGGCTGCAGTATGACTCTCACTACAGTATGGAGGCGGAGGAGCAGGTTTAGCTTTTGTCTCATTATTGCTAAAATCAATGCTCTCAGTGCAAGGAATCGAACCGCAGAAGCTGCCTGCGCTCATTTCAGAGACACTGTGGGTGGACAGTGTAATGGAGGCTTTTTGGATGCTTTTGAAAAGGGAGTAATTGTAGCATGGCACTCCAGTCTCTTACGGTAGGCTGTGCTCAGGCCTCTTAACTGGAACTGAGAGGACAGGTTGGAAAATAGTCATAATTTATTTCAGCAGGGATTATCGGAAACGTTCAACTAAATTTGAAAAGTCTGTAATCTTTTATTCTGTCCTTATTATTTACTTATCCTCTTATATTTTAAACTGATTCAAACATCTGTAGAACACAAAAGGAGAATTTTCGAAGAATATTCATGCTGCTCAATGAAAATGAATGGTGATCAGGGTCTATCAAGCTCCATAAAAGGTAATTTTTTTAAATGATACTTTTTTTTTTTTTTTTTTTTTGAGGTTGAAAGCCCCTGATCACAATATGCTTTCATCCTATGGAAAACAGAAGCTCAGATATTCCTCAAAATATCTTATTGTCACGCCTGCCAGCCGGAGTGCCTATGATAGCCACCAAAGGGCACTTCTTCCATCTGCTTTATCTCACCATGAACTACATTTCCCATAACCCATTGCCTGGACTAATCATGTTCTGATTACTTCCACCTGTGTCTCATTACCTTGTTAACTCTGCCTTTATAAGCCCTGTGTTTTCAATCACTCTTTGCGAAGTCTTGTATGTGTTAAACTGCATTTCTGACCGCTAGTTCCATGTCTCAGTTTTGATCTTCTGTTTGTTTTCCTGTGTCTAGTGATGGACAGATCGAGGCTTTGCGAAACACTGAAGCAGTTGAAGCAAATTTGCCGTAATGTGTTACCTGTCTCCACGGTGACCCCTAGTGGTAAGAACAGTGCAAATGCAACAAAACTCAGGCCAAACATTCATTAAAAACACCATTTACAAATGTATTGCAAAAGTTTTATTGAAACTAAAATCAATAAAATGGAATTAACTAATCATCTCATAAGATTAAATATAGAGTGTCTGTATAATATGTGTTCTTTTATCAATTTTAAAGGCTTGTTTCTTTGTTCCATGGCTCAAGATAAACGGGCCAATAAGAGATTAATAACTAACATTATTTATTTTAATTATTCTAATGTCTAATTAAAACATCTACTTAAAACATCTACTTAAAACATATAAAACTGATCAGAGATCAGGTAAAGTCCATAGACATTTGTTCAATAGTTCTCAGTGAATCTGCATGATTCATGGGTTCACTTTATCATCGCCCTCTACCGGTGAACCACTGAAATTTCGAACTGTTTTGAAACGTTTCGAAACAGTGATGACGTAATGAAGCCTCATTTACTGAAATCATGTGACTTTGGCAGTTTAATACCATGTCGCTCTGAATCACTGATTCGAAACAAAAGATTCATAAAGATTCAGAGCTTCATGAAGCAGTGTTTCGAAATCGGCCATCACTACTTGCGTCTTGGATTCTGTTATTATCTGGATTGTTTGTCTTGTGTTTAACCCTATGCCTGCTATATGGATTACGATTCTGGATTACCTCAATAAAGCTGCGTTTGGACCTTCAACCCAAGTCTAGAAGCAGTATGTGACACTTGTTTTATGTTCAATGGAAGAAAAAATGTCATACAAGTTTGAACTGACATTACATTTTGGTGAATTTTCATGACAAAGCAATTATAAATGGCCCAAAATAAATACTTTGACCAATAAAAGAAATCTGTATTTATTTTCATTATTATGGCCGATAACTGATAAATAACCAATATTCAGTTTTATACTAAGTTTTAATAGTTTTTATACTGTCTAAATAAATCAATAATACACTTTAAAAAATACATTACATGTACATGTATTATAATGTACATATGAAAACTTAATGAATATTAAATTATTAAAAATAAAAAGTTTAAAGTTTTATAATGTAAAATGAAATAAGAATGCACAATTATTTATCTAATATTGACTGATACAATAAATAAATAAAAGAAAATCTCTAATATCGTAACCTATATGTTGCCCATATATCATGCATCTCTAAATTCAATATACAGTAGTGTTCAAAAGTTTGGGGTCAGTAATTTTTTTAAAAAATATTTTTATTCGGCTAAAACAGATTAATTTGTTTTGAACTTTGAACTTTCTGTTCATCAAAGAATTCTAAAAATACATATATATATATCCCTGTTTCACAAAAATATTAAACAGCACAACTGTTTTCAACGTCGATAATAATAAGAAATGCAATTTGAGCAGCAAATCAGCATATTAGAATGATTTCTGATGGATCATGTGACACTGAAGACTGGAGAAAATTCAGCTTTGCATCACAGGAATGAATTACATCTTAAAATATATGAACAGAAAACAGTTATTTTGTAATAATATTTCACAATATTTACTGCATTTTTGCAGTTTTGAATGTTATGTCTAGGGCTGTCAAACGATTAATCGCGATTACTCGCATACAAAATAAAAGTTTGAGTTTGCCTAATATATGTGAGTGTACTGTGTGTAATTATTATGTATATATAAATACAAACACATTCATGTATATATTTGAGAAATATTTACAAGTATATGTATTTATTTATATTTTTATATAATTTATATTATATATAAATAAAAATATTTTGTACATAACATATTTCTCTTAAATATATACATTAATTTGTGTGTATTTATATATACATAATTACACACAGCACACCCACATATACGATTAATCGCGATTAATTGTTTGACAGCCCTAGTTATGTCATATTTCATCAAAACTTCATCATATTTTCATCATAATTCATCAAATAAAACCCCAGTCCAACATGAGTTGTACACATATTTATGGAGAACAGATACAGAGCTGCACACAAGTGACCCAGTTCTAGGACCTTATAAACCCTGTTTGCAAATATTATCTGACCCAGGGAGCAAAAGCAACTCGTTTCTCTGGCCATCTGCCGCAGCTCGTCTAAAGAAGCCACAGACCGTATCACACCTGCTGAGAATGAGGTTACACTCACACACATAAACATGACACCTGCACACGTCAGATACAGACGTGAGTAATCGTGTTTGCAGATGACAGGGGGGGGAAAGGGGTCAGACCAAATGTTTATCCTAAGAGGAACTGGCCTGTGCTAATATCATCAATACCAAAAGACACTGACACAGTGACCATTTCATACTCACAGCCAGTGTGAATATGTGGGTCACTCAGGTTTGCAGTACATGCTGTCGATTCAATCGTGTAGGAGTTTTCGATCACAATTCACTGACATAAGCCGCTGAATGTTCTCAGCAGACAAACTAAACCAATGTCCTAGTAAAACAATCCTCCTATAAAATGCATGTCTGTGTGCAAGTTGATTTTAAAGAGTTAGACAGCCGTGGGCTCTAATGCAGCGAGACAGCTGAATCAGAGACTGCTATCAGCAAGACGAGTCTTATGCGCTCGATTGACGTTCTGCCTAACCAACAAGGGCTTCTGAGGCTTTTTCCAAACCAAATTTTCCCTCAAGAGGCTTGAGAGGATTTTCACATGAGAGACATGATTATTATTTGGCAAGGATATTTCCCTTGCTGTGCTGTTTATTTTAGGGATAGATAGCTTCTTATTAGCAGTACATGGTTAAGGAAAGGCATCAAACTCTCTTTTGGATGTAAGCAGCCTTACTTAAAGGGTTAGTTCTCCCAAAAATGACAATTATCTCATAATTTTCTCACCCTCAAGCTATTCTAGGCGTATATGACTTTCTTCTTTCAGCCAAACACAATCAGAGTTATATTAAAAAATATCCTGGCTCCAAGCTTTATAATGGGAGTGAATGGTACATGAGATTTTAAAGCTCAAAAAAGCACATCCATCCATCATAAAAGTAATCCATACGGCTCCAGGGGGTTAATAAATGCCTTCTGAAGCAAAGCGATGCATTTATATCCATACGGCCATCTGTGCATTCATGAGAGAGTCAAGTTCTGGCAGAAGGGTGACCTCTGACCTGATCCTCTTATATCGAAATCCTCCAACATTTTTCTTTAATACTTCTCATTTTAGACTTCTTATTTTGTTTTGCTCTATACTATGCACTTCTGCATTCGTCAATTTTCACCTGAGCTTACGCGTACATCCTCTAAAATGAATGATGCGGAAGCGCAGTTTAATTTACCTCACACCGCCTCACACACAATCGCGCGGGCGCACGCATGTGCGACGCTCGCGGTGTTTTCGTCCTCTGTCGCCTCACTATATGAACGCACGAATTCATCTCCAGAGCTGCTCTGAAAGTCACTTTATCAGCATTTAACCGCTTCGTTTGAGAAAACTACCGTCATAAACACAGAGAAACTCAAAGCTCTAGGCAAACCATCAAAATAAAAGTTCGATTTAACTTGACAGAAACATAACCTTACTCAGAAACATAACCTAATGTCCATTACTGTTGTACGGTAGAATTTAGATAAATTAATTTAATAATAAATTATTAAAATATATTTTAAACAATAATCTCAGTGTTTCTTCCATGTTTTAATTTTAACAGGAAAGCTCTGTTGTGCAGCACATTGTTTGACAAAAAAAAAAAAATTTCATGATTAAAAGATAAATTAAATGGTATGCGTTCATTTGATTGCCAAAAAATTTAAATACACAACAGAACTTCTGAAGAAGAAAAAAATTCAATTTTTTAATTAATTAATATTGTTGTTTTTAAGAATTCAATTAATTAGACATGCTTTTTGATTATTAAAATGGAATTAAACCATTAAAATGGAATCCAGAAAACAGAATTTGGTAAAAAATAAAATTTGAGGGAAAAGAATAAAACGTAGGGCCCTAAAAAAATGTAATTTTTTTGTTAAACTTTTATTAAATTGTTGGTAAACTGGACAAAATTCATTATTTAAATAAATTAGACATGCTTTTTGATTACTAAAATTTAATTTAACCATTAAAATGGAGTCAAAAAATAAGTAAAATGGAAAAAAACGGAATCCAGAAAAATTTAAACGGAAAAAACGGAATTTGGGAAAAAATAAAACGGATTTTATAGGGCCCTACATCCTACATCATACATCAGGTCAGAGGTCAGGTCAGGTCAGAACTCGACTCTCTCGGGAACGTGCAGACGGCTGTTATCGGAAGCCAGTTTAGAAAGTTATAAATATGGATATTTTTCTTACAAAAATGCATCACTTGCATTCAAATGCACACAGAAGGCCTTTATTAACCCCCTAGAGCCGTATGGATTACTTTTATGATGGATGGATGCAGGGACGTGCACAGGGGGGTTGCTCAGGTTGCCCGGGCAACTGCCCATATGCCCTTCTCGACTCACGTTGCCCTTCTGAGGTAGAAAAAAATTAATAAAAAAATCGTACAATGGATGCAGAATTTCACGTAGGCCTATATAAAAAAAAAAAAAAAAAAAAAAAAAAAAAACGCAAAGCCTCATTCACTTCCATATTCGGGCACTCGTCCGAAAGTGAAAGTCAGTAGGGGAAGGGCAAACTCTGTTTACGTGGCTGCAGCGCTGCACGTGACCGGCACCTGAGCTGAGAGGCTGCATGAGCGGCACTAGAAGGAGATTGTCGCGGTTGTCGGGTGAGACGACTTAACGTTGTCGGAAAGGTGAGTAAGGTTATAATCGTTAACGAAAACGAACAAAAAAACGAAAACTAGGTGGGAAAAAACATCGTCGTTAACTGAAATAAAAATAAAAACGAGGCATTACAAAAAAACCATAACTAACCAAAACTGTAATGTGTGTTTGGCAAAACTAACTAAAATAAAATAAAATTATAGATTAAATGTCCTTAGTTTTCGTCTTTGTCAATGTCTTTCATAGAGCAAACGTTCAGCTGCATTTCATTTCCCTGCGTCTCTCACTCATGCGTCTCTCTCACATGCTCGCGCGCGCACAGCCCCTCCCCTCCGTGCACACCACGTCTCCATGAGAACGAGTGTTGGAAGCAAGTTGACGACGATCTGTATGACGGGCCGTTGAATTATTAGAAAAATAATGCACACCTGAGGTCGTGATTCGGTCACGACTCGAAGCGGAGTCAATTATTCCGCGTATACCACGGTTATTCTCAGTCCTTCATATAGCCCGTGAATTTTTTTTTTTTGGGGGGGGGGGGGGGGGCTTTTTTTAGGTCAGAGCAACTGCCCCTCAAAATTCCTGTGCACGTCCCTGGATGGATGCACTTTTTTGGGCTTCAAAATCTCGGGTACCATTCACTTCCGTTATAAAGCTTGGAAGAGCCAGGATATTTTGTTTTATTTTTAACTCAGTTTGTCTTTGGCTGATAGAAGATTGTCATATATACCTAGAATGGCTTGAGGAAGAGTAAATTATGGGATAATTTTCATTTTGGGGTGAATTAACCCATATAAAAGTTGTGATGAAACATAAGTAGCGAGATTTTTTTCTTCAGTATTCTTCATCACATACCAGTGTTGCAAGCAGATTATAGAAAAAGAAAAAAAAATTTGGTTTGATTTTGACATAACTTGAGGCAGATGAATGCAAGCTTGCAGTAGTGGGGTTTAATTGGAATAAAGAACAAAGTATAGTTTTTACACCTACGATATGTTATGCGCACATAAATTTCATCATCTGCACAGTACATACTCAGTACACTTAGGTTGCACATGCACCTCAAACTAATTTGTTAAAGGTGTCATTGAATGAAAAATTGAATTTACCTTGGCATAGATGAATAACAAGAGTTCAGTACATGGAAATGACATACAGTGAGTCTCAAACTCCATTGTTTCCTCCTTCTTATATAAATCTAATTTGTTTAAAAGACCTCCAAAAAACAGGCGAATCTCAACATAACACAGACTGTTACGTAACAGTCGGGATCATTAATATGTATGACCCCAATATTTGCATATATGCCAGCTCATGTTCAAGGCATTACACAAGCCAGTATTAACATCTGGATCTGTGCACAGCTGAATCATCAGACTAGGTAAGCAAGCAAGAACAATAGCGAAAAATGGCAGATGGAGCAATAATAACTGACATGATCCATGATTACATGATATTTTTAGTGATATTTGTAAATTGTCTTTCTAAATGTTTCGTTAGCATGTTGCTAATGTACTGTTAAATGTGGTTAAAGTTACCATCGTTTATTACTGTATTCACAGAGACAAGAGCCGTCGCTATTTTCATTTTTAAACACTTGCAGTCTGTATAATTCATAAACACAACTTCATTCTTTATAAATCTCTCCAACAGTGTGTAATGTTAGCTTTAGCCACGGAGCATAGCCTCAAACTCATTCAGAATCAAATGTAAACCTCCATATAAATACTATACTCACAGGAATCGATGCATGCATGACGAACACTTTGTAAAGATCCATTTTGAGGGTTATATTAGCTGTGTGAACTTTGTGTTTGCTGTTTAAGGCTGTCGAGAGCTCGCGGGGGCGGGGAGCGGGAGATTTAAAGGGGCCGCACGCTTAATCGGTGCATATGTAATTATGGCTCAAAATAGGCAGTTAAAAAAATGTATTAAAAAAAATCTATGGGGTATTTTGAGCTGAAACTTCACAGACACATTCAGGGGACACCTTAGAATTATATTACATCTTTTGAAAAAGGGGTTCTAGGGCACCTTTAATCCATAAGGTGGTAAAACTGTCCTGGTCCATTTTTTGTTTTTTTCTGGACTATCCCTGACTGGAAAAAGAAACCAAAGAGACAAAACAACAACATCAAACCAATGGACAAAGATGAATCTTTCTAGTGTGAATATGTTGACCACCTGTGTTCGTGCACACAATTAAATGGAGTTAACTTTGAAAGGATATGCTTTTGGCTGTATGCATCAAAACTGAAGTATACTTTGGGCTTAAATGAGTGGAGAAGTCTAGCATACTTCACCAGAGCAAGTCGTTGTCGTTTCAACAGAAAATGGAGTTGTGACAAAAAAAGTTTACAATGTCAAAACTAATTTAATCAAATGAAACACTGATGAATTGTTTACAATATGACCACAGGGTAAATTTCCATTTCGTTGCTGACTTTCAATCCAAATTCTCCATCCCTTATAAATTAAAACGTATAGTGTGTGATTTACAGGAACTGCAAAAAGGAAGTTTCCCAAGGGATTCACCCAATTGTTAGCCAAAAATGTTGTCACACCCCAATGTAATGCTGTTGGTTAAGCCAGAAGTTGACGTGTCAGAAGGGCACCAGAAAAAAATAAGCACTGCAAATGGAGGATGTGAACCTGGCGTTACAGGAAATCAACCTGGGAATGGTGTACTTTCTTGTCATTAAGCTGCGATAAGAAAAAGTATTTTAAAACCCAAATAAATGACACACACAAGCTTTTATTGAATGTGCAGACAGGACAGTAATGCAAGGAAAGAACGGCTAAAGGTCTTCATGAGTCTTCACTTGAATTATTGATTTGTTTATTTTGGGTGAAGGGCAGGACGTTGAAAATAGCTCTGGGGTTCCTTTTTCAACAAAATGGCAACCAAGTACACAGTCTCTCATAGATTACCCAACATACAGCGGGTAGATTGACACCCAGAAGGTTCCAAGAGATGAAGCTACTGTACTGATGCAATGTTGACCTGTCCAGACAAGCATGTGAGATAACTCAACCTTGAGATAAGATTGAACACCTTGGTTTTCCAAAGCATTTCTGACCATTTTAAATGTTCATAAAATATATTTTCGTCACACAAAGATCTGCATGTAGCGCTGCCTCAAGCTAGCTTAGTCCAGCTGATCCATCACCCAAATAAACTTGGACTAGTGATTAGTCACGAATCACGATGGCCGACTCGTCAATTAATGAAGTGTTTTTTCACACTTGAAACACTTGACCAAGTCGGTTACTGTGATTTGGCCAACTGGGATGTGTTCCTGAGTCAATATTGTTGTTTGTTCTGAAGCAACATTCAGAATCAACCAATCAGATTGTAGGGTTAGTCTTAGGGCGGGGCTTGGGACTTGAATGACATGCTTATCAACCTATTATTTCCTGACAATTTAAGGGTTGGTTGGTTAATTAGTTGGGGTTAGGACTATGTTTGTTGACATGAATGTTGTTCTAGGACCAACAAAAAATGTTGATCCAGGATCATGTCCTGCTGATTTTGCCAAGTAGGACGATCCTGGATCAACATCTTTTGTTGGTCCTGGAATGACATTCGAGTCAAAGAAACATAAACTACATTTTTTTGTCATAAATATATCCATAGAGCAATATAAATTAACCTAGAAAGGAAAAGTATTTGTTTTCTTACGTTTATTTTTCTTATTATTAGAATTTCCTTAAAATAAATTGTATTAAATAAAAAATTCTCTGTAAACAAATCTCAATAATGTAAACAATTTTGCTTCTGGGGTAATTATATTTTGTTTTAAGGATGTTTAGATATTTTTACCATTTTTGTTTTTTTGGTAGCGTCATAATTTTGACATGAATGTTGTTCCGGACCAACAAAAGATTATGTAAAAATTCTAAGAAAATTAACAATTCAAGATATACATGACTAAAGTCTTACTTTATGACAGTGTTGCCTACTAGGTTTTAATCTGTTTGATGGGCTAAGGGGGGGAAAGTGGGGATTTTTAGTGGAAATTATGATACCTCATATACAATTATAATGACCTATTTTGCCTTCTGCATATCATCTGTGTAACTGTGGCCCTTTAAGGCCACCAGTAAGAGAAACTGATAGGTAGAGACATGAGAGTCCACTGGGTTCTCTGTAATGATGCCCTTCCAGGAGAGGAACACCAGACATAATCAGTCATTAATTTGTTTTCTGTTCATCATAACCAGCCTACATTGCATTTGATAACCACAAAGAGCGACAACAACAAATAAATCTAATAATAAACAGACAGATAAGTATCAGCTAATCTATTCAGTTGGTATATCAATTTATCTATTAATCTGAGCCATATGGAGGCTCATGCAGTTACTTCCTGTAAGAGTATTAGCCAAACACAAGCCTTCAGAATAAGCTTGCTTACTAATCTGTAAGATGCACTGCTTTTAGGGCCTATGTGATTCATTTTTTTTTTAATAAACTCAAATTTCACATCACGAAACAAAACATCCATAATAACCCTATTCCCGTGAGGCTCATTCTTCATCTTTAAATAGAAAAAACTCACCTCCCATCTTCCGTCTCATCCATGTCACTGCTGAAACTCATTTTAGACAGATGGCAGAAGACTAAAACCCAGGTAAAGTATCAAAACTGAACCACCGGAGGATGTTTCACAGTCAAAACTGACGTTCGGTGAAAAGCTTGAGGCAAAATGCTGTTGAATATTCAGTACTGGGATCCAAGAAAAGGAGGAAGCAACCACACCTCCTCTTCAGAGATTAACTTGGAGGAGGCGACAATAACACATGTGCTCAGTCTCATCACCATATGTGTCCTCGCCTACAGAAACACGCGCTGACGCAGAGAGACATGCGAATTTGGCTGGATGTGCTGAGCTGCAGCCTCTGAGGAACAAATCAACTTTTTGTCTTTCCACAACATAGACAGCGAGGGGAGGATGGAGAGCGAAAGATAGAGAGACAGGGAGGGGAGGGGAGAGAGAAACAGAGGAGGAGCGCGGGCGGAGGTGATTAGACTGGAGATGGTGATGACACACTTTCGGTCGCCCATCTGCAGTGCCAGTTGTCTGTGTTTGTACTCTTGCAATGTTCTTCAGCTGTACTCAGGCACTATTTGTACTCGTAAAATAGCTTATGTAAATAAGACGTAGTTTTGTTATTCTGATAGATTAGTGACTGAGGACAGAGCACAGTACGTGCACATATTCCTATAAGCCTATTAATGCTATAGTAATGAAGAATGACATCAGTGCGCTGGATACTGCTCAAGATACTACTTACGTAACAAAACGCCTTCCAAAATTTTAAAGACATACTGCCTCTTTGTTTTTTTGCTATATTGCTTTTTATTGTTTTATTAGTTATTTTCTTAGGAAAGACATTTTCTTAACATTTATAATACATTTAGAAATACTTTTGAAATCTATTTATTATTTGTTATTTATTCAATATTTATAAAAGGGTTAGTTCCTGTCCTTGATTCTGATTGGTCAATAGCTGTGTTTTATTCATGATAAAACAAGTTTATGACCGCTTCACCCAACGGTTCTGTGTATCACTACACACCCTTAGCAACCACTCTTAGCAACGTAAACTGTTTGTTCTCAATTGATATTGTTCATTGAAGCTTACCGTTTTATGTAGAAGAGTATTGTGAGAAAGAGATCGAGTGAGCGAGTTTATTTCTTGCATTCAGATTTAGCATTTTCCTTCAGGTCAGTCCTATGTTCATAATAAAAAATCTGTTTAAATGTCCGATGTATTATCCAGTCCTTTTAACAGTTAAGGGGTTTTCCCGTGACTGACAGTGCTAGTCAAAGCATTTGTCAGTTGCGTCTTGCTCAGTGTTCACAACAATTCAGTCTTTTCAATGTAAAAGTCTTCACTACTGACTGACACACTCATAAAGACAGTATTTGCCGCCATCTAATGGCGTAAAAATGTAACTTCCGTTGCTGTTCACGGTCAGGGACTATTTTTTTCTGGCGGAAGGAACGTTTTAGTGAAAGTTTACTTCATGAAAGTTGCATTGATGCATATTTTTGGCTTTAATATTTTTATTGTGTGGTAACCGTTTTATAAAAGCAATAAGGTACTCAAGGCTAGAGCTGTATCGTGAATAAGTCATGGCTGAAGGGGTTGCAGGCACTCCGCTTCACGTTGTGCCTGACAACGCCCTTCAGCCGTGATTTATTCAGGATACAGCACAGCCTCTCGTACCTTATTGCTTACTTATATTCTATATTATTTAACAGGGATTACTTAATTCTTTTTTGTCAGCCAAACCTCCTGTGAACGAAAATATTTACTTAATATTAATAATCTAGAAACACATTCGCATGTTCACTGTTTTCTGATGTCAGTTAATGATCACATGAAAAGGAGGTAAACAAATAAAAATATTTAACCTTTTTAGTAACTTTTTTTCAACTCACAAACTTCCTGCAACTCCTCCAGTTTGGGAAACCCTGCTATATATATTCTATATTTATCTATTTATTATTGGTTCTGTTTACATGTGCATGAAAGCCACCACAATATCGCAATTACCAGTGGATTTTTCTGTGCCTCGAGTTGAAGACTCATGAAGTAAATTCTAGGTCATGCCTAAAGATACAGTGTGTAATTTTTGCAATGTTAGTGGAACAAACCGAAATTGTTTTCAAACAGGTTTCCTAAACACTCTCACAGTAAGTCTCGCCTTAAGGTCTATTCACACCAAGAACGATAACTATAAAGATAAATATAATGATAATTATATTTGTGTCCACACCAACAAACGATAACAGTCTGTTTATTCTAAGCTCATGCGCTGCAGTTTTAAAGTGTTTTTTGCTGTTCTTGTTGCATTTACACAGCTTTAACCAGCAGATGTCCTCAGCATGCTATGTTTCAAGTGAATAGCTAGTGTAATCGATCTAATCTAACAATGAATTTAGCTGACGTAGTCAATATAGTGGAATAAAAACAACACCTAGTCTTTCTCACTGCAACTTCAAAGGAAGAAAGACAATGTTGTCGAAACTAGTGCTGGATACCTGCGGTAATTTTATGTTACAATGTTTGCTAGCCTGACATAATGATATCGTTTTTTGACTGTGGCTTTTCTGGACTTCGGCGATTAACTTCTCTGCAATGTCGTCCGCCATTTTAAATGCACGAGTCCTTGAGTTAGAACTCAATCATTATCATTTAAAGGTGCCCTAGATTTAAAAATTGAAATTACCTCGGCATAGTTAAATAACAAGAGTTCAGTACATGGAAAAGACATACAGTGAGTCTCAAACTCCATTGTTTCCTCCTCCTTATATAAATCTCATTTGTTTAAAAGACCTCCGAAGAACAGGCGAATCTCAACATAATACCGACTGTTACGTAACAGTCGGGGTGTACGCCCCAATATTTGCATATGCCAGCCCATGATTGAGGCATTACACAAGGGCAGCCAGTATTAACGTCTGGATGAAAGCCATTACACAAGGGCAGAACGTCTGGATGAGCACAGCTGAATCATCAGACTAGGTAAGCAAGCAAGAACAATAGCGAAAAATGGCAGATGGAGCAATAATAACTGACATGATTCATGATAACATGATATTTTTAGTGATATTTGTAAATTGTCTTTCTAAATGTTTCATTAGCATGTTGCTAATGTACTGTTAAATGTGGTTAAAGTTACCATCGTTTATTACTGTATTCACGGAGACAAGAGCCGTCGCTATTTTCATTTTTAAACACTTGCAGTCTGTATAATGAATAAACACAACTTTATTCTTTATAAATCTCTCCAACAGTGTAGCATTAGCCGTTAGCCACGGAGCATAGCCTCAAACTCATTCAGAATCAAATGTAAACATCAAAATAAACACTGTACTTACATGATTAGACATGCTGCATGACGAACACTTTGTAAAGATCCATTTTGAGGGTTATATTAGCTGTTTGAACTTTTTTTATGTTGTTTAAGGCAAGCGCGAGCTCTTGGGGCGTGGAGCACGAGATTTAAAGGGCCACACACCCTGAATCGGCTCATTTCTAATTATGCCCCAAAATAGGCAGTTAAAAAAATTAATTAAAAAAAATCTATGGGGTATTTTGAGCCGAAACTTCACAGACATTCAGGGGACACCTTAAGACTTATATTACATCTTTTAAAAAAAAATTCTAGGGCACCTTTAACAGCTGGAAAAAAATCGTTCTGAAAGTGATCCCAACGATATAATTTCTCTATAGCCTATTGTTATCATTATAGCTGTGGTGTGGACACTGCTATTCTTTTATTTTTAGAACAATTTTTAGAACTATATCTTTATAGTTATCGTTCTTGGTGTGAACGGGCCTTTAAAACCATACCACTGATGCTAAAGCAGCATTTTGAAAGCACAATAGTGTTTGCTTTCCAAACTTGCACATTATACTGGAATAGTAAAAAGTATTTTGTTGTACTTGTGATAAAAACGGTGATTTTCATCTGGAAGCGACAGAGAGAAATTATGAAATTGCTCAATATGTCCAAAATCACTTGACCACACATCATTACGACTTACAAACTTGTCTCTGGAAATTTCACATGACTCAAAGGCAGCATAACTGTTCCTTTAACTTCAGCTGTCTTGTGCTGACTGTATAATATCATCACTTATCTTTCAAATCATGTGGCTGCAGCTTTTCTAGACTGAAACAGGGGAGTCTCTTGGCCGGTCCGACTGGTGGAGCTTCCCTCTGGTGCTGAATTGATCACGCTCTGTTGATTGAACTTGTCCTAAATTCTCATGACCCAAATGAGAGTCCACCAGCAGGGCTGGATCAATGTGTTCACATGGACATTTAACCAGACTAATCACGTCCAGCATTTTGTATAGTTGTTTTACCCAAAGGCAATAAACAGAGGGTTCTTGAGCAAAGTCTTGCAAAAGTATTTAATATTTTAAATTACAAATCCTACTTTTCACATTTTTTTTTTTTTCACACAGCACATACACCAAATAGAAACTCTTGGAGTTAGGAAGCTCTCCTATTTAGATGGATTGACACAATATACATTACTGTACTATTTGTTAGCAGAGATGTATGTTTATCCAATCATCTCTGATATGAAATTATACATGCTATTTAGACTTCATAGGAATATAACAGGCTTCCCGTAGCTTTCAGTTGCCAGTCTGTTAAATAAGAGTCAATCAATGTGTCCTCCTCTCTAGAGGGTCAGTGAAAGCGGGGTCAGATTTATGTAGTTCGACTGTAAGGGCAGCGTACTAGAGAATGACAGAGTCACAATGATTCAGTGGCACATTGCCCTCTACCTGCACTGAGCGGCAATATGACACAAGCGTGCGTATCTTTACTGAGCTGTCAGAGGATACATGATGCATGATAATATGTCAGTTGCAGGCCCTAAAAGTTGTCATATGTACCACTGCCAATGACTCAGATGTAATTTGTCATTTTACTTGAGAATTTAGTTATCAGTGTATTGCAATTTTATTTCTTACAATACCGCAATCTTAAAATCTACTTTTAAATCATTTTTTTTTTTTTTTGTAACATGTTCCTGGTCATTTTGTATAAAAATCATCACTGCACACTATTCCAAAGGGGAAAAAAATTGCATGTGTAAACTTTCATCAAAATGTAATAATTTGGCTGAGTGGAAAATACTACACTAATTTCTACTAATAAAATGTGACTATTTGTAATCTTAGCCAAGACTACACTGAACATTAGTTCACCCAAAAATTGAAATTGTCAATTTTTTTTCTGAGATTTTTGTCCCTCCATTGAAACACAATTCACCCAAAAGGCTTCAAAAAGTTCATAAAGACATCTTAAAGGGATAGTTCACCCAAAAATAAACATTTGTTAAAAATTCTATTGAACACAAAAGAAGATATTTTAAAGAATATGGGTAACCAAACAGTTGATGGCACCCATGGTAGAGAAAAAAAAATACTATGGAAGTCAAATGGGGTCCATCAACTGTTTGGTTTCCGACATCCTTCAAAATATCTTCTTTTGTGTTCAGCAGAAGAAAGAAATTCATACATGTTTGGAACAGCATAAGGGTGAGTAAATGATGACAGAAATTTCATTTTTTGGTGATCTATCCCTTTAAAACTAATCCACATGAAACAGTTTAATCCAAGTCAAAGTCCCTTTAAGACAAGTCATTTCACTCAGTGGCCATCTTTGAAACACCTCTCGGGCATTCAAGTGCAGCTCCTATCTCTTTGAATGGGGAAACATCAAATTCTCCAAAGCTGTTTGCCAAGCTTTCGATTAAATTTCATATTTGAAATCACCAATGAAATCTGACAACAACTGTCTCATAAATTTTGTTTCTAAACGCTCGAATCATGACAAAAAAAACGGTATTTTCCAGGCTGGATCAGGCTAATGCACATGCACAGTCCTAAGTGCACGTCTTTTGTGTCTCGTTTCGGAGGCACACGTCTGACTGTTTCTATAGGAACCGGAGCTTCTAACGGCCGCTGCAGTGACGCGTGACTTTATCAATCAGCGATTGGCTCTTATTTAGAAGGTGGAACTTATTCTGCCATATTGCGCATTGCACTTTCTCCCATTCATAATAATCCAAGTGATGTGTCTTGTGTTATTCTATAGTCTTTGTCCAAGTCTTCTGAAGAGACATGATCGCTTTATACATATGATAAATAGATTTGAATAAGGCTTTTTTCACATTTAAACTTTGATAAATACACATACATAGAACACACCAAATATTGAAAACAGAAGCTTAAATGTACTTGCTTAGTGCACAAGTACAAAAGCCCAAACGTATTTGTATGACACTGGTTCTTGCATGTTTGAGTTTCAGTTTACTATATTTGATTTGCTCTACGTATGTGCGCTGATCAGGCCATCCTTAAAAATATTCTTGTTTGCCGTAACCCGACCGACCCTGTCAATTTAGGACCGACTCAAATTTTTTTTTTTTTTTTTGCTTTAAGTCCGGCCGACTTGCCGGTTATAAATTTGCGTTAAGACCGACCAATTTGTTTTTTTTTACTCTTCAAACAACTAATACAAAAGCAATAAAATAATATTAATTATATTTAAGTAAGTATTGTAAATATATAAATAGCCTAGGCCTACATACAAACGAAGGCTACTTTCTTTCTTTTAAATAAAAACCGTCATCTATGTTTACAATATTGGTTAACGGATGTCACACTATGGCCGGTGCGTTCGCTTCGTCTCAACCCTTTGAGAGACGAGACGTGCTGACAGATAAAATAATTACATGATTGTGATAGCCTATTTCTCTGATTTCTTCAAGCCGTCGTATTTACCATGTTTACTATGGTAATAGCGCGCATAGTCTTGGTGATCAGAATCCACATCGGATCACAAACATAAGTTATTTAAAACACTTGCTGCTGTCTGAAAGAGAGTTTTGAGCTAAAATGATTTTAAAAGTCTTTAATGCTGGTGTTAGCTGGTAACCTACATGTAATCATCGGCGCCTCCGTCTCCACACACGGATAAACTCCGCCTTTGCTCGTAACCACTCCCTCCTCAAGCCCGAGCTGGCCCGCTTTGGACCAAGTTATTCGGCGGGCCGAAAAACCCGGGCCGTTGGCCCCGAGGAAGCCCCGATGAGGCACGATCAAGCCCCGGAAGTGACAGTGGAAACGCGACTGGCCCTGGCACGCACTAGCACGCCCGCTTTAGGCCCGACAGTGGAAACACGGCTGCCCCCGAAGGCACGGGTTGAAAGACCCAGTCAGTGACGTCACGATATGCTAATTTGTTTAAATTCATACCTACGTAATCACCATCACCAAAATTGTACTTTTTTTTTTTACATTGAAACTTGAAAAAAATATATATAGACCGACCTACCAACCCTTTTTTTTTTTTTTTTTTTACTGTTACTGCAAACCAAAATATTTTTAAGGATGGCCTCAATGTGTATGTGGATAAAAGCCTAAATTAAGCGATTTTGTCTCTTCAGAAAACTTGGGTTTTATGGGTTTGGAATGAAAGAAGGGTGAGCAAATGATGACAGAATTTTTATTTTTGGGTAAATGAGTGCATGTAACCAGCAGTTTACTTCCAAAATGACTTCCCTCAGCTGCCCTGCATTCAGTCCCATCACCATGGAGGGGAGCCCCAGGCTTATGTGAACACACTGGCCCTGTCTGCTTGTTCTCAAAGCCTCAAGGCATAAAAAGCAGCCCATCTGACGCAGAATCACTGATATCAAGCAGGCGAGAGCCTCCAGCGAGGCCTAAAGAGGCACTGAGACCGGTAGCAATGCTACTTCCTTGTTTGTTCTCTCTAACTCCATTGCATTCGATTACTAAATCTTGGTCTCAAACAACTTATTATCCCTAATGCGGTTTCCCCCTGCCCTCTCCTCTTTCTCTCAGCCTGTTTGCCTCCCTCGTTCTTATTTTTGCTACAGGCATGATTGCGGTCCCTGTTGGATCTGACAAGATACCCAGAGCGCAATCATACCCAGAGGTCCGTCACGCTAAGAATCCTCACTGTTCGTCATACCTCACTCCAATCTACATCAACACCCCCCAGTCACCACCTCCTTCGGCTGCATGGCAACCAGCTCCCATGGCAACCACTCCTACAAGGGGTGTATGGGGTGAGTACCAAAGCCTGTTGGAAGGAAGAGGCTATGGGAGAAATGAAGCACGGAAATGAAGCGCTACTGCAAACACATTTTGAATAATTGTTGTCTTGACACTACTTCCTGGCACATGGTGGGGAAAATTCACAGTTTAACTATGCATAAGTGTCAGGAGAAAGTTTAACATACCTAATGCTAATATTTATACAAAGAATCTCTTTGCCAAATGACTGGGAGTGTTTTTGAAAAATTGCATACGGTGGTTTTCATTGGCTGAGAGCAGGGTGTTCGATGGCTGATACTGCATAATACCAATATGAACATTATAGCAAATTAGACACAAAATTTTGGAAATTATTAGAAAACTTATTAAATTATTAGTTCACCCAAAAATGAAAAGTCTGTCATTAATTACTCACCCTCATGTCAAATCCATTGCCAGCAAGACAATTAACACTTTCAATGCCCAGAAAGGTACTAAAGATGTATTTAAAACAGGTCATGTGACTACAGTGGTTCAACCTTAATGTTATGAAGTGATGAGAATACTTTTGGTGTGCCAAAAAAACAAACAAACAAAAAAAAACAATATATAGTCAGTATCTAGTTATTCAACAATATCTAGTGATGGGCAATTTCAAAACACTGATTCATGAAGCTTTGAAGCTTTACGAATCTTTTGTTTCGAATCATTGGTTCGGAGCGTGTATCAAACTGCCAAAGTCACGTGATTTCAG
This sequence comes from Megalobrama amblycephala, assembly GCF_018812025.1. NCBI lineage: Eukaryota > Metazoa > Chordata > Actinopteri > Cypriniformes > Xenocyprididae > Megalobrama > Megalobrama amblycephala. The sequence goes on along the minus strand of NC_063059.1, from coordinate 33,941,283 downwards.
TAAACGAGGCTTTGTTACATCATAAGTGTTTCGAAATTTCAATGGTTCACCACTGGGGGGCGTCACTTTGTCAGTTTGATAAGCGCTCCGAACCACTGATTTGAAACAAAAGATTCGTTAAGCTTTGAAGCTTCATGAAGCAGTGTTTTGAAATCACCCATAACTAGATATTGTTGAATAAAGTTGTTATTTAGTTTTTTTGGCGCACAAAAAGTATTCTCGTCGCTCCATAAAATTGAGGCTGAACCACTGTAGTCACATGAACTTTATTAGCTTTCTGGGCATTGAAACTGTTAATTGTCTTGCTGTCAATGCAGGCCGCACTGAGCCATCGGATCTTATCAAAAATATCTTAATTTGTGTTCTGAATATGAACAAAGGTCTTAAGGGTGTGGAACGACATGAGGGTGAGTAATTAATGACAGAAATTAAGTATGTGAACTAACCCTTTAATACCAGGTGTAAAGAAGGCCAAAGTGATGACAGTGAAAACGTCATTTCAGAGGAGGAGCCAGTAGTTACTTTTATACATTTGTTGCATTTAATTATTTTAATTACACTGTTAAAAAGGTAAAATAGGTCAGCGTTAATGTCAACAGTGCTCACTGATATGTTAACACTTTGTTTTTATTCAATTCTCCCCACAAAGGCTACATTTCCCTGAAAGATTTAATTAAATGCCGCTGGGTGCACAGTTCACAGTACACTCAAGACAGAAAATAAATGGATCACAGTGGGAAAGCAAGAAAAAGGCCAGTGACTGACAAATGTCAGTGTGACAGGACCTCCAACCACGTCCAAGTCCATATAGTGGATAAACACAAAAACTGTACCCACAATTATTAGACTGCAGCCGAATGGGGCGATGACTCAAGTATGTTACATGGAGATTTCCACCACACTGGTAAGAGTGAGTCAGGAATAGAGAGTGGAAAGGAGGACAGGCCCACAGATGGCCCACAGCAGGGCTGGGACATGCCACATGGTTCCTTCTTGACAGCTAGTGGCATCCAACACAGGGAGCAGAAGTGGACAACTTTGTTATGCTAATGGTGTGGGACAGCTGCCTGCGGTCATGGGGCGAACTTAAGACGTCACTGCGCGAGTGGAACTGAAAAAAACGCTAATGAACCTATCATCACAGACAACCCTGGTTCCTATGCCATTAAATGACAATTGTTTTCATATAATTTTAAGGATGCACAATATAAAAGAAAGTTAAAGAAGGTTTAAAGAAAGTTTGGAGTTTCCCATACAAAATTACGACGATGCACCATTTTTCCTTTTGTTTTCAGAGACACCCTGTTGTGGTACGCAACCAAGAGGTTTGGGGAGGAATTTTTTTTTTTAAAGGACATCAAAAATGCAAGTCAGTCACTTTGGGTTCAGCATGTACTGCTGTTGTCTGCACTAAGGAGTAGAAACCATTATGCTATCAGGCCTCAAAATATCTCAAAATAAACCAACTAAATTGAAAATATTCCAGAAATACCTGCTTGAAAACCTTCGGTGTCCATGAATTCTCCAGAATAACAGACGGCTGTTATTTGAGGACTGCAATGATTGTGCTTTAGCTATAGTCTGCGCACTTCACCCAGTGCATTGGATGACCTTCACTAGGCAGATACAATGTATTGATTCAAACTAAAAGGCAAGAACAGCGAAGCAGACAGAATTAAGTTAGTGTTCCATGCTAGAATGAAACGACTGTTATCTCCACCTCTCAACCAGTCAGTGAAAGTCATTTAAGCCGTGGAAGCGCACCTTTCCATGAGTGTTTTGTCTGGTTGTTAGGAAACAAAGCCTTGCGAGAGAAAGGGGGCCTCTGACTTAACAAAAACTCATTCAAACCTGGCTGAGATGCTTCCTGTAAACTTTCCCCACTTGATAAAAATCATGAATAGTGGTTTCTCTATTTCTATAGAGCAGAAGACAATTGTATTATTATCTATTTATTTTTCAAATTACTTTTTAGAATTTGATGAGAAATTATATTAGCTACGTTTACGTGCACCCAAATAATCCACTGATGATGATCAATCGGACTAAAAAGCCTTCATGTAAACTCCTCATTCGATCAGAATTAAATTTTGATTGGATTTTAAAAGTGGTGGTGTAAACCTTGAACAATCCGATCAATAGGAATAATTAAAGGATTAGTTCACTTTCAAATGAAAATTAACCCAAACTTTACTCACCCTCAAGCCATCCTAGGTGTCTATGACTTTCTTCTTTCTGATGAACACAATCTGAGAAATATTAGTTAGGTGTATTCTACTACTTTGTGAATAGAATACGCTTTCTGTATTCTGTAAAACTCTCACATTTCAAAATGCTTACCCTACATTCTACACCTTCCCTATTTAACTTATGAAAAAAAGCTTAACTGACTTGATGCCAGTTCCGTTTTTTTTCCCGTAATTTGAATACAGAAGGCAGTCAGGCGGAAGCTAGATATTTTACTTTATAACTTGTTAAACATGGATATTTTTTACACAAACGCATCATTTCACTTAAATAGGCCTTTATTAAAGGGTTAGTTCACCCAAAAATGAAAATTCTGTCATTTATTACTCACCCTCATGCCGTTCCACACCCGTAAGACCTTCGTTCATCTTCAGAACACAAATTAAGATATTTTAGTTGAAATCCGATGGCTCAGTGAAGCTTCCATAGGGAGCAATGGACACTTCCTCTCTCAAGATCCATAAAAGGTACTAAAAACATATTTAAATCAGTGAAATCATGTGAATACAGTGGTTCAATATTAATATTATAAAGCGACGAGAATATTTTTGGAGCGCCAAAAAAAACAAAATAACGACTTATTTAGTGATGGCCGATTTCAAAACACTGCTTCAGGAAGCATCGGAGCATAAATGAATCAGTGTGTCGAATCATGATTCAGATCGCGTGTCAAACCGCCAACGGCTGAAATCACGTGACTTTGGTGCTCCGAACAGCAGATTCGACACACTGATTCATTATGCTCCGATGCTTCCTGAAGCAGTGTTTTGAAATCGGCCATCATTAAATAAGTCGTTATTTTGTTTTTTTGGCGCTCCAAAAATATTCTCGTCGCTTTATAATATTAATATTGAACCACTGTACTCACATGAACTGATTTAAATAAAAGTTTTTAGTACCTTTATGGATCTTGAGAGAGGAAGTGTCCATTGCTCCCTATGGAGGCCTCACGGAGCTATTGGTTTTCAACTAAAATATCTTAATTTGTGTTCTGAAGATTAACGAAGGTCTTACGGGTTTGGAACGGCATGAGGGTGAGTAATAAATGACATTATTTTCATTTTTGGGTGAACTAACCCTTTAACCCCCTGGAGCCATGTAAAATATGTTTATGATGGATGAATGTGGATGGAAGCACTTTCTTCAGCTCATACTTGTTGATCCTCGCTCACTGCCATTATAAAGCTTGGATGCGTCAGGATATTTATTAATATACACTGCCCTCCAAAAGTTTGGAAATGCCCCAGAAAAGTGGGGTTTTGGACAATACTGGCATGAATCCTTTTTCATTTGTGATAATTTTGCACTGATAAGGGACAACACAAACTACGAAAACATATTTTATTACATAAACAGTTTATACATAGAAAAAACTTAAATTTTCGATTTATTAAAATATCCACCATTAGCAGCTATCTGACCTAAACTGGGTTCCAATTGGTTCACTGCATTCTAAACTTAATTGGCAATCAACTGTTGAAGCTATTAAGTGTGCTGACCCAAAAATCTTTTACAAACCTGGGCCAAGTTTAAACCAGTAACCAGGCATCACAGCTGGCAAAGGGGCATGTCTGACTTTGACATGTAGATATTGCCATTATTATGTAATCAAAATGAAAATTATTATTGCTGGACTTCAATGATAATGTCAAGTTACTTTAATGTATTTGCACCAAAAAATGATAAGGCTTTATGCTGATATCGTCCAAAACCACACTTTGCCAGGGCAGTATATCTGATTGTGTTCAGCAGAAAAAAGAAAGTCATATACACCTAGGATGGCTTAAGGGTGAGTAAAGCTTAGGCTAATTTTAATTTGAAAGTGAACTAATCCTTTAATCATGTAAACACTTGAATTGCACATGCTCATTTCCCCAGTTTTAAATTTAGATTACCTTAGATTGCCATCATCAAACTCTCACTGAAAGGCAGGGTATAGGTAATTTGTTCCAGAAACATTTTTGTTATGCTGGTTGAAAGTCTCTTCACATCTTGAAAGCAATCACTATTTAAGAGGTCTAAATGTAATTATATATATGTGGAAGACATAGGACCATAAAATCTTCGTCCAATCATTGTAATCGGTCTGAATGTCCTACCTGCTTGTCAATGTATGCATTTTTATATGTCCACGCTTCCTGCTCATGCAGACGTCACACGTAATCAGCACATTTCATGCTATGCAGATTTAGACAGACGTCAGTCGTGAACACCACAAAAGAAACAGCAGCCACCTTTCACAGGCCTGAACCAAAACAACCAGCTTATACTGCGTTCACGCCATGTCGTAACCGTAACCGATCCGTGACATTACCCGTGAGGTAGTTTAACGCAGTCTCTCGTGGTGCTTTTGTTTGCTCCCTGCTGTATGCATTCATGTGTTTTGGAGAAGACATGGCTTTGGAGACGTTTTGAAGGGAGGGTGAGATCTTATGCTTTCAAAGCTAGCTTGCTATTGCTAGCTTCTCCGAAAAATTGCCAACCCTACCTTTAAAGTTAATCTTCAAAATCACCAATGTTACGATGATGCCTAAATTCATTTGTAGTATTTAAAATGACCGATTTTAGCTTTTGGAGTTTTACTTTTTATTTATTTATTTATTTACACAAAATGGTAATGCTAATAATTGTCCATTTAAAGGGTTAGTTCACCCAAAACTAAAACATTTTGTCATTAATTACTCATTAACTACTCAACCTTGTCGTTCCAAACCTGAAAGACCTTCGTTCATCTTTGGAACACGAATTAAGATATGTTTGGTCCAGAAGAGTAGTAAAGACATCATTAAAATAGTCAACGTGACTACAGTGGTTCAACCTTAATGTTATGAAAGAATGAGAATACTTTTTGTGAGCTCAAGATGTTCAATGTGTCAAGAGGAGACATATGTGAGATCCTCAATATGAGATCCAACATATTCAGTCTGGATTCTTCTTTCTCCAGAAGAGACAGACCAAGAAAACTGAAAAAGATTTAAAAGGTGTGGCCCAACAATGGCAGGGATTTGAAGGGGCCGGACGGGTGGGCATGCAGGGATTAAAAGCACGGATCACAGATGGTCACCGCGTCTCATCTTTCAGCGGGCCCCGGCAAATAATTAGCAGAGGTATGCTGTGCGGCCATTGTCAGCACGTGCGTCTGTCAAACACGAGCGTGTGTCAGGAACAATGGCTGGACTACAAAGGGACACAGCCCGGCCTCCCCGCCACCAACACAATTGCTGTGAATTGCTAGGCACGCGCAGCTTGGAACAAAAGGGAATGGGACGGGTACTGGGTGGCATCAAGGCCCACCCTCAAGGTATCTGGCCAAAAAGCTTCAGCCTCAGCGTTCTGTCGGACCCCGTTCTGTCAGCCTTAAAAGAAAAAAATGCAATTTTTTGCATATTGTGTAAATCATTGCTTGGTGAGCATAAGAGATTTCTTTCAAAAACATTTAAAAATCTTACCGACCCCACGTTTTTTGAAAAGCTTCAGCATCAGCATTGGTCTCTTAAAAGTTGTGCTAACAGTTTTGTAAAAGCGTGTATGCGCACAAGTCGTATATGCATATGGAAGCGGGGTTAATTCAGTGGAAGGGAGGTCACGCCAAAAGAAAGGAACATAAAAAGATTCTAACAGCTGGGACAGATCTACAGGGATACAATGGAGTCGGGGTGGGGGAGGGAGAGTGGCAGAAGAGAAATGGGACAGGGAAAAAAAAGATGGGTAGACGGGCCACCTTTCTAGAAGCCTGACAGGGGTCCTTTGTTACGGCAGCTGGTTGAAGGGAGGTCAGACCAGCTGTGCTTCCACTGACCCCCTCCCCCCGTCCTGCTCCGCTCCCTGACCAAACACAGCCAGCTGTATAAGGGAGGAGTTAGGGGGTTTCAGTGAGTTTGGGGGAGGGTGTCCACATTTGGGTGTCCAAATCTTAGGACCCTTACATGGCTCAGATTGCTGTTTCTCACTGTCGGATGATACAAAATGATTTACAAATGGATCCAGTGCTTCACATTAAATAGCTCTGGACACCAAAGCATTCAGACTCTAAGGCCCTGTTTACACCTGGCATTAAGATGTGTTTTGGTCGATCGGATCACAAGTGGATGACGCCAAATACAGGTGTAAATGGGAACTAAAACGTTTTGAGCTTGTCAACTTTCGACCACTTCCAGAGGTAGTCGAAAACGCATTTGACCTGATTGCTTTCGTAGTGTTAATGCTCAGTGGTCAACAGTTACAAAAGACCACCTACTCTCCGCCTTCTCACCTAATGCGTAAATATTTTGAGAAGCACGCTAGCCGGGCGAGATTTAAAGTTTGTCGGCTGAAGACCCAAGTTTGGTTTGAAGATGAAAGCGTACCAAGCACAATTTTGTCTCACCGTTCCTGGTTTCTAACATGCGCTCACAGCGTTCGCCGTGGTATTACGGCTGTCAGAGCAGAAATGTAAGCTGCTGCTCTCAGTGTGTTTTTCTGTCATCTCCAGGTTTATATATAAAATTGCACAAGATTATTTTGTCCATTAGATCGAAAGATTTGAAAAAACCCATACAATTACCCACCTAAAGACCCTCCCCTCGAAGAAATCAAGACAAAAGTAGTTGAAAGTGGACAAAAGAGATGGATTAAAACACCATGTGTAAACGGGGCCTAAAGTTGTAGTAGATAGTGGCAAACTGATGGATTATGTTGAGATTATCAACATTGATAACAGTGTCCGACTGGCTGAATAACAAAGGTGGTCAGTCCGTAGAGTATTTTAAAACCTAAAACAGCTTGTCAAATGATAGTGCACTTATGTAAAATTACAGTCCTTTGAAGGATCATGTGACACTGGAGACTGGAGTAATGGCTGCTGAAAATTCAGCTTTACCATCACAGAAATAAATTACATTTTGAAATGTATTCAAATAGAAAACTTTTTTTTACAGTATTACTGCTTTTACTATAGTTTTGATCAAATTGATCAAATAAATGCAGCCTTGGTAAGCATAAGAGACTTCTTTCAAAAACATTAAAATAATGTTTCCACCCTAAGCTTATAAATACAGTGCTTCCCACACATAGACTTTACTTGGGTGGGCCACCCACGTATAATAATGGCCACCCAAGTATATTTGGAGACACATTTTTGCTTTTATTATTTTATCCTTTTATACTTTTATATCCGTGCAAGATAATGAAACCATCCGCGATCGAATAACTAGTCGTTTCGTACCTGCTCGTTATTTGTGCGTCAGAACTGTTTACTCCCGCTGACATTCCCACGGGCGCTGCATTTTGCAAAGTCACAAGGGGGCGCTGCTTGCGCGTTCTACAAGCTTGCGCAACAGCGCTTCAGTCTGCTTCAAAGTGATTCTCAATTAATGAAAAGTGCAGATTTATGCCAAGTGATTGCTAATGAACTCAAGTTGATTAATTATTACAAAGTCTACTTTATGGCTTTATATAAAATGTTTTAGACGGTTGTAAGAATCTGAAGGATCAGCCTGCAATAGATCAGACATTTCAAAATAAGAGTCCCGGTGTATTTCGGACTTGTTTATAATTAAAAGTCACATGCTAAGTTTTTTCTTTTTCTTTTGGGCATTATTGGTATTTTGGTTACACAATAAATTGTATTTAATTTGATTTCCATTTAATTCATAGTAAATTATTGTAGTCTCCCCCATAGGAAGAAAAGACTAAGAACATTATTTGACACATGTATTATTCATTTTATAAATTTTACTAGTAAAATCTGTGTCCCATTCACTGAGAGAGACACTATATGACAACAAGGAGAACATAGGAAAAGGAAAACCATTTAAATGCTGTAATTTTGCATAATTTACAATGCATAATAATGCATAATATTAGTATGTAATTGAATGTAATATGCTAAGTAATTAAAATTAATTTCAAGTAAATAAAAATACTGTTAAAAATCACACATTATTTGTGTCGTGGGTAATAGGAGGATTTTTCGCCCGGCTACCACCGCAAGTATATTTCAAACCTGTGGGAAGCACTGAAATGTCTATGTAAATCATTTTAAATGTTACAACTGAGTATAGGGATGAAAAATGGATAGTCTTCTTAGCTTTGCAAAACAATTACATTTAACACTGTTAAATTATCAATTAAATATCCAATATTGGCTTTTAAATGTCCATTAAACTGATTGGTATCAATGGTATCAATCAATACCAATAATTCCCCAAAATATTTCCATTAGACATTGAGAAACCTATTAGTTGACCACTAGTCAGTCCGAATCTGACACAATCTGAATTCTAAATAAAATAAACACTTCTAATAAAACAAAGAATTCACAAAACACTATTATGAGAGAGAACACATTTGATGTGTTAAAGGGTTAGTTCACCCAAAAATGAAAATTATGTCATTAATGACCCTCATGTCGTTCCAAACCCGTAAGACCTCCGTTCATCTTTCTGTCCCTCCATTGAAAATGTATGTACGGTAGACTGTCCATGTCCAGAAAGGTAATAAAAACATCATCAAAGTAGTCCATGTGACATCAGTGGGTTAGTTAGAAGTTTTTGAAGCATCGAAAGTACATTTTGGTCCAAAAATAACAAAAACTACAACTTTATTCAGCATTGTATTCTCTTCCGGGTCTGTTGTCAATCCGGGTTCACGACTCCGCAGTGACGCTGCTGACGTAAGACGCTGCTGACGTGTTATCCGGTGCGCCCGAGCTTCGTTTACAGTCTGAGGGAGACGCACGCTGTATTCAAGCTATTCTGCATTGTTTGTATTTTGATATTGCTATATTTTTTTAAATGGTGCGTACGTGTGCATGTCGCGGATGTCCTAATCGCCAAAAACAACGACGTACAGATGAAAGGATTCAATGGAATCAATTCAATGGAATCAATTCAATGGAAAGGATTCCGGAAGAGAATACAATGCTGAATAAAGTCGTAGTTTTTGTTATTTTTGGACCAAAATGTATTTTCGATGCTTCAACAAATTCTAACTAACCCACTGATGTCACATGGACTACTTTGATGATGTTTTTATTACCTTTCTGGACATGGACAGTATACCGTACATACATTTTCAATGGAGGGACAGAAAGCTATCGGACTAAATCTAAAATATCTTAAACTGTTTTTCGAAGATGAACGGAGGTCTTACGGGTTTGGAACGACATGAGGGTGAGTCATTAATGACATAATTTTCATTTTTGGGTGAACTAACCCTTTGAAGAGACCATCTGCTTAAAATCCATAATCCTGTCACTGTATCACCTAGAAATGATTATTTTATTTTAGCATTAATAGCTGTTAAAACATTTACAAAGTGAAACTATTGATTCTAGCATCTATCCAGCCTGCTCGTAAACCTCTGGCTATGCTCACTGCTTGCAAAGGCCATGTATTTTCAGGAAACTCTTTGCTCTATTGATAGACACATCTCACTTAACCATTTTAAGTCTTCTTATGGTCTATAAGAATCCCATAATGGAGGCTAAAGTGGCCATACACAGAGCAGGAAGACACTGTGGTCCTGTAAAACGGCAGATAACCGTAGAAAGGAATATTCACTACGTTTTTCAAAAACAGTTCCAGTAGAGCTCTTATTACACTACATCATGTTTCCAGACTTCTGCAATGACAGCCTGCGGGCACCGTTTCACAATGGGTATATTTGCAAGTGAAGACTGCACTGTGGATTGCTAATGAGGACTTACTTGAGGTACACCTATGATATGAAAAGAGTGTAAAAAAAGACACTATTAAGAATATTTATATTTTAGACTGCCTGTGTTTCTTTGAAATTGTCAACTGAATGGTACTCAAGACTCCTCACTTGCAGGGTGGTACTAAAAAGGAAGTTCAAAACACACCCTCACTCTGGCACCTACACATAAAAAAAGTAAACTGCTAGCATACAGGCTAACGAATGCAGACAAAGTTTCGCTAAGAAACAAGTTAAGTTGTTCAACATGCTTCATATATTCTTTCCAACTTAAAATCAGATCCTATTGAAATTATTCCCACTAATCTTGGCTAGACTCGCCATTATAATCACTGAAGAACTGGCTCAGTGTTCTATCATCTGTCTTTTCCAATGCACGGGTGTGGTGTGTTTCGTTGTGCAGCACGCAAAGCAAATCAGTTTGTAAATTCTGAACACCCTGCTGAAACAACCCCAGCTTAAACCAGTGTAAGCTAGAATACTTGACTTATCATTACTTTTTCATAATGCATATTGGCCTATTGTTTTTGAAGAAAAAAAAGCTTGCGAAATGTGCTTCTTACTTTTCCAGCTAACAGGCTAACATTAGCTGTGGTTTAGGATATGGCCTGGAAACCCAGAAAGCGCAGGTTTGTGTCCTGGTTGGGGTTAGAAGTCAACTAATTAGATCTATTGTCATATCTGTTGTCAACCAAAATAATGGAGTGATGATGTTAGGGATGCACAATTAAATTGAAATAAAACCACAAAGGCTATCATTAGTATTATTATAATTATATACTTTTTTTTTTTTTTTAAATACTTGATTTCATCTATTTTACAGTGAAATATTACTAAGGTATTTTATGATTTTAACATGTAAACTAAGCATTCTGCTGCACTCTGACAAGAAAATAAGTGGAAAAAATGACATTTGCTTCAAGTAAAAAAAAAAGAAAAGAAAAATTAAAAAACATTTATTGACACTAGCGCTGGGCATTGACACAAATTTCACAATTGGAGTGGATTTTGATTCAGAAACTTGCAATTTGATTTCAATTTGATTACCTTCAATTCAATAATGATTAATTTGGGGCCTATCAGGTACAATATTTCCTCAAAGAAAAAATATCTCTCAATTAATGCTGTAAACTATACAGGGAACCACAGTCGGTACATCAATATATTATTAAAGGTTAAAATTAATTGATTTGTAAGCTACTTAAATCTACTCGTTCTACTCATTTTTATATAGGCCTAAACATTTAAATGGTGGCTGTCATAAAACTGATTTATACATTCAATATTGAAGCACATGTTAAGTACAATAAATATGCAATGGCCTAGTCACATTGGTGACTAGCTGATTAACGAGTTTTTAGACAATGAACGGCTTTTCTGAGGTAAATGTGATGGTAAATGTGACATTTTTACAAGCTGTTTTATTGACGACTTTCCGCAGTTGAAACACTGATTGATCGATTAATGTGACATGATATAGATTTCGGTAAGTTGTACTGTATCTTTCAACGTACCTTCGGATATTTATTCCTGTTTATTTCATGTTGTAAAGTGGAAGAGATGATCGGTTCAGGTGCGCTCAAGATGTATATGGTCTGCAGTCTATGGAAAAGTAGCCCATTTTCGATTATTGTGAGAATTATTGTGCCTGCAAATTCACACTGACACCCAACCCCCCCACCCCACCCCCGAAAAAAACCTCTTCGGATCTACACAATTCACATAAATGACATACTTTGATTCAAAACGGCGAATTTCGCCGAAAAGCAACTAGTTTGCAGATATATGTATATACTCACAAAATTTTGGGCAAATTGTGCAGCCCTACAAACATGGATGGATGGATGGATGGATGATTCAAATAAATCTGATATTTAAACAAATCATGACACTAATAATAAAATAATAATAATTAAATGTTCTATGTATTTAAAAAATAATATAATATAATATAATATAATATAATATAATATAATATAATATAATATAATAACTGGTGAAAAAAGGTCTGGACATCCATTTTGTCATAGCACCCAACAATTCAGCTTCTTTTTCACAATACTGAACACCTAAAAACCTATTTAGACATTACAAAAAAAGTGAGAAAACATATTTCATATATTTCTAAGCTCCCTAATGAGTGCACTGCACTCACAGGCAGGTCTTCTTGTTCAGAAAATTCTTTGTGGAATTGAATACATTCATTTTCTAGCCTCACTTAAACTGATGAAAAAGTGCAACTGAGTGAAACCAAGATAGTGAGCAAGTGCTGCAATAATAGATGAGATGGGCTCCGCACAAGAAGTATTGATTGAGGGCAGGAGGCTAACAGAAAACAGGATAGACAGATGTGTTTTAGCAAACCATGGAAAGAAAAGAATAGCTTTTGTTATTTATTTTATAATGTAGATGCTCTATAGAATTTTTGCTCTTCACACTCTTCACTCTTCTCTCTGTCTGACTACAAAATTCTTCCCTGAGAAGAAGTTTACATGTTCTGTGTTTACACAGAATCAAGCTTTCCATAAACTCCGTCCTGCCACTTTAGTCAACTATTTGTGGGAATGGTATTGGTGACACATGTAAGGATATTAAAATCGATCCAAAGCAACAACATCTGTCTCATGTGAACCGATCACATGTGGTCAGACGAGACAGATCTCCATTTACTACCACTTGAATCAGATTTCATCAAGGGGAGGGTCTCTAATTTTGATGCCACCGGGTTACCGCAGTTTGATAAAGTGCAAAACGGCCAAACGCTCAGCATTACTGGAAGCATCCGTGCTCCACGGACCATCATTTCTATTTTCATATTTGGCCTAAATACACTATAAAAAGTAAAAGTGTCTGGGCAGTTGTTTGTTTCCTCCAACTCTTCCTCCTCCACCTCATTCCAGCGGGATCCTCGGTTACAGATGAGAGAATCCACAACATCTGTTCAACAGCTGAAGGCTTCTGACAGATGTTTGGAAAGGACATGATTGGAAACGGGGGAATGTCAGGATAGGCAAACATGGAAAAGCTTCCACACCCTCCATCATTTGTCTGTGTTAGCATTAGGCATGAGTCAGAGTAATTACACTGAGGACTGGAGCGGCACAAACCACGCCCACCTTTACCCTAGTCACAGACATGTGATACTTTTAACCTTTTCAGATGAGTATTTGTGGAAAGTCCGAAGAGATGCCTAAATATCTTGGCAATCAAGGTGCATGCCGTCTTTTGCTGTGATCTTGGTTTCTTAAAGCTGCTGTGTGTATTTTTGATACTAAACACTTTCCTATTCCAGCTCAGAATCGAAAGACTAAGGCATTCGTAGATGGATTTTAAACTGACAAAGCAACACTGACTCAGGGAGTGACTATCAGTTTATCCATAACAATGGAAGACAGGGAAAGTGTTTGACAGGGCTGTTGATTGGGCACCCATTGATTCCAGTCCCCCTTGGATCCCAAAGCAAATCCATAAGATGATCGATATCCAATTGTTTGAGTACACCATTTAGTATGTAGAAATGACAAATTATAGAAAATTTGTACAAATATTCAGAGTATTGGCGAGCTGTCTGAGGGGAGGACTTCAAATTTTGGAATTTGGCCTGAACCCAGAATATTTCCCCCGAATCCCCCCTAGGATAGGAACCAGCCGAGAGTGAGAAGTCGGGATGGCGAAGGGATGCAGAAAACTGTCAGGAACATATCACAGATTCTTGAGATAAGGGACAAAACATGTTTTAGATGTTAAAAATAAAAAAAATAAAAAAACAAAAACCTAACACTACATTATTAAAAAAATGATATTTCTGTAGACAAAGGTCTCAGATAATGTGCTTTTTAAAATTTTTTAAAAATTTAATATTTACTCACTCATTTAACTTAATTTGTCAACTCTGTCAGACACACTAAAAAGCATGCTAATTTAATTTAATCCATCCAAGAAAGTGTAAAGTATTCAGATATGTAACATTGGTGTTAAATGAGCTAAATCATAAAATACATTCTCTTTTTTTTTCTGTTTTCACACTATTATGAACAATAGAGTTCCTAAATTCCTTAATTCTTCTCCCTCCTTTTAATATTAAACATACATCACCACTGTTCTTAGGTAAACGATACATATAGATCCATGTAGATCCATGTAGATCCAGTGATGTTTTAAAATTTTTACACAATAAATTGAATAAAAGAATAAGACATTTCTTTCAAAATTAAAGGGATAGTTCACCCAAAAATACAATTTTCTGTCATCATTTACTCACCCTCAAGTTGTTCCAAACCTGTATGAATTTCTTTCTTCTGTTGAACACAAAGAATATATTTTCAAACCCCATTGACTTCCATAGTATTTTTTTTTTCCTACTATGAAAGTCAACTGTCTGGCTCAAAACATTCTTCAAAATATCTTCTTTTGTGTTCAGCAGAAGAAAGAAATTCATACAGGTTTGGAACAACTTGAGGGTGAGTAAATGATGACAGAATTGTCATTTTTGGGTGAACTATCCCTTTAACAAAAAACTTCACTTGACAGTGTTAAATACTGACGGAGTTGACAAATACTGATGGTGTTGACAAAGGTCCAGCTGGGGCCAAATATACAGTATATGTAAATATAATCATGAAACAACATTAGAAGAATTCTCCACATACAAAAATATATTAAATCACATTATATAGACTTTTTGAAAGCACTTGTCAACCATCAGACATAAAACCTGACAAAACTGATTTTTTTTCCACCTTAACCACATATTGTTCAGTGAAGCAATTTTGCTTTTTGTTTTTTCCTTAGAGGTAGCTGCCTTAATAAACATCAAAAATGGCAAGATTTATTCCACAACTATTTACAGAAACTATTACACTGCGATGGCGGAGTTGACATGTTAAAGCTGTGACCATAGAGACTTCAATATTGTTTGTTTAAAATATAAAATATATATATATATATATATATATATATATATATATATATATATATATATATATATATATATATATACTTGTGTCCTACTATGAGATCCACAATGAACAGGATATAGCAAGTGCTCCTCAGAGTTAACACAAAACTTCTCACGCAGCACGAGTACCAAACTGAGCTGTTTTTCATGTCTTCTTGCGCTTGAATGCGTACATTGGCAATGGTTAAAAACACGTGCAAATGATAAACGATGCAGCACTGGCCCGATCAGGACAGAGACTGACAGTTCCGTAATTTTGTTCATCTGACACTCCTTATTGTCGAGCCGTGCATTTATTTTATATCTACCTCGTCAATTCTGCATCAGTTCACGTGTAGACCTTTCACGTTGAGAGGGCGCTCTCAGCCAAGCGACAGTGCGTAAAGCTCAGCAGGCAATGAAATTATATCTGAGCTAAACTTAGTTTTTGCCTCTAACTCAATCACAGGCGAGTGAAATCGTACAATTTACTAGCCTTTGGCTAATTAAAGACATTTTTTAGTCGCCTTGCTTGAAATTTGGTCACATATGCAAGTGATTTACTCATACTGCAAAGGTTTTTAAAATACATTTATTTACTCACCAAAATTAGAGATGGTCAAATTAAACACTTTTTTGAATATTCAATTAGCAAGGTAACTTATTAGTATAGCAGTGTTAACTGGTTAACCTGTTGCTTAATGGTGAATAAAAACTACACGTAATAATAACCAGGGTTTGAAATTAAAGGTCCCGTTCTTCGTGATCCCATGTTTCAAACTTTAGTTAGTGTGTAATGTTGTTGTTAGAGTATAAATAAAATCTGTACAATTTTAAAGCTCAAAGTTCAATGCCAAGCGAGATATTTTATTTAACAGAAGTCGCCTACATCGAACGGCCAGTTTGGACTACATCCCTCTACTTCCTTCTTTAATGACGTCACTAAAACAGTTTTTTGACTAACCTCCGCCCACAGGAATACACAAGAGTTGCGTTTGTAGAGTGTGTTTGTCGACATGTCGTCGAAACGCTGTTATTTTCATCCCGCAGTCCAATCACCGGGTCTGATTCCGGCTCAAATTGATAGGGTAAAATTAAAGATGTTTACAATAACACTGAACGCGTGCATCTCCACGTTATGGTAAGAGGCGTGACCTTTCCGGGCAAGGTTCGCTAAACTGCTGTCGAATCACAACACAGGAACCGCTGGCACAATCAGAACTCGTTACGTATTTCTGAAGGAGGGACTTCATAGAACAAGGAAGTCATCGGCCCGTTTTTATGACAGTGGAAACAGCGGTATACAGATAATTAAATTATGTGAAAAATACTGTGTTTTTTTACACGCAAAACATGAACACATGTTATATTGCACACTATAAACACAATCAAAGCTTCAAAAAAACACGAAAAACGGGACCTTTAACACCCGCCAACCCATCAAATGCGGGTGAAAATCCACTGTGGCAGGTAACGCATATCAACACAACTAGCCAATTTGGTAGGTTATGACAAGGCTGTCAAACGATTAATCGCGATTAATCGAATACAAAATAAAAGTTTGAGTTTGCATAATATATGTGGTTGTACTGTGTGTAATTATTATGTATATATAAATACAAACACATCCATGTATATATTTGAGAAATATTTACAAGTATATGTATTTATTTATATTTTTATATAATTTATATATTATATATAAATAATAATATTTTGTACATAAATACCATATTTCTCTTAAATATATACATTAATTTGTGTGTATTTATATATATATAATAATTACACACAGTACACCCACATATATTATGCAAACTCAAACTTTTATTTTGTATATGATTAATCGCGATTAATCGTTTGACAGCCCTAGTTATATCACTTTGCATAGCATTGCTATCAGAGCCCTTCCCCTAAAAGAAGCCTTCAAAGATTAGCAAAATAAAGCATAAAGGGATTCGCACAGAGAGAAATGCCGCGCAATTTAAAATTTAAAACTCTGGCTGCTCAAAATCAATGCCATGCCCCAGCATCACTCACTTAGTTTTCCATTAAAGTACAATGAAAAAATGTAAATTACATTCAGTTCAATGCATTATGTGTCATTTCTTTGTAATTATTTGTGAAATTTACTAGCAATTACTGAGCAAAAACTGTTTCAAAATAAGTCTTAGACCAATTTTTTTTCAGTGTAGATACAATTTTCCACTTTACATTGCAGGTAAGAAAAACAAAACTGATAATCTTCCAAAAACTTTATGACAAACTTTGACATTTCTAAAAAACAGTTGTAATGGTTGCTATGTCCCTGGTTTTTGAAGTACATTATAGAAACCTGATTTTTTCAGATGGTGCCATTAACGGTGCAAAAATTACACACTGCTGCTTTAATGGACTGTACTGTACTGTAGAGTGTGAAATTAACTTTACTTTCATCTTCTGATTGTTTTGGATAGAAAACAATGGCTGTTAGACTTTAGAATTAGAATTCAGGCTTTCGAATGTGAATGCTAAAAAGAACAAAGGCATCAGACAGGAGATGCTACTTTATAAATGAAGAGTGCCTCACCACCGCAATCAGAGGGGAATTTCATTTCATTCTGTAATTGCGGTGTCGCTGACTTTGAAGTTGTGCCACACAGGGGAGCTCTCTGAGGCACAAACAGATAGACGCTACTATGATTATCCATCTCCCGTTTCTCTATCCCTGTTGCTCTCGCCCTCTCACTCTCTTTCTCTTACGTAAGCACACAGACTGCTGCGGATGCTTTACAAGAGTACAAGACTACGAGAACATTGAACATGAGCTCTTGTAAAGCATCTGCAGTAGTTCTGTTTATGACTCAAACAAGCTGCTCTTACTGCGTTCAGTTCGATCTCCTTCCTTCACACAAGTCTGTAACCACTGATTGAGATGCCCATTGTCATATACTCATCATTTTTAATATGAAATCTACTGTTTGTCTGTAAAGTGATCAACTCTCTCTACCTTTGATTTTGAGATGCTACTTCAGGTCCCATATATCTATTACGCCACATTAAAGAGCAACAAAACAACATTTACTCTTTGAATTTCATGATAAAACTGACAGAATTTGAAAGCTGAGACATCAAACGTAACAAACACAAACTTTACGTTTGCAGTTATTGGATAGGACTAGGAGGTGTACTACAACAAGTACTGTTTAGTTAAGTTTTCTTTGAGCATCAGCAGAAAACAGCATAGACTAAAAGATCCATCTTGGGATTTAAGAATCAATATTGGTGACGATGAAATTCAAAATGAAGATCGACTACATTCCAGAGTGTTTACCTGTTGTAGTTTATCCACATTGTGTGCACAAAAAAGACACTAAAAAAGTAAAGACATGCCATCGGGGAAATGCTACCGAAAACCAAAAATCCATTTAATTGCTGTTTTGGCTTAATATTTTTATTTGCTGAAATTTCAATGAATAAAAGCACCCACACACTGCAAGATAATGGGGCTGATTTTTGGGCCCAATTCTCCCCTTCTGACAATCCTAGGTAAAGTCCCAATTATTTTGATGGTTCTACACATTATCTTATCAGATATTACACCTGTGGTGTAATGTGTGTTAAAGGATTAGTTCACTTTCAAATGAAAATTACCCCAAGCTTTACCCTACGTAGAAGGCGACGTTCTCAGGACCTTGCGCAACGTTCCCTAATGCTGCGTTCACACCGAACGCGTTTGGGGCGTCTGGGGCGTCTGATTTACATGTTAAGTCAATGTAAACGCGCGTCTAGACGTCTTGCGGGGCGAATCAAGCGTCTAGTGTGACGCGAATTGAGCGTTCACGTGCCTGACGTGCGAATTGAGCACCTGACGCCCTAGACGCCAGAGTTGAAAAATCTGAACTTTGGCGAAAATTCACGGCGCGTTAACCAATCAGGGACTCTGCTTTGGTAGTAACGCGTTTATCACGTGATCAGCGGTGGAGACCAGAACAAAGATGTCGCTGTGTGTGGCCACCCTGAGCTCTATGATGTTTCATCATATTTTTATCGAGACAGGAATAAAAAGGACCTTGCCTGGAAGAGGATAAGCGAAGAAATCTGACAATCTGGTTAGTTGTAAAACGCTTTGCATGATTTTAGCCGTTGATATAGCCCACCTGCTAGCTAGCAAAAGCCGGCCGGCATAACCAAGTTATTAAATTGCTGCTACTGGTTTCCAACTGACGAGATGATGTGTTTATTCAGAGGATCTGTGCAGAAAGAGATGGAAGCCCCTCCCATGACGCAAATTCACGTCTGAACACACTTTGTTTAGACGCGCGAATAGAGCGAATTTGACGCGCGTCTGAAGCGTCTGACTTCAAAATGTTCAAGCGTCCAACTAGACGTGTCTGGCGCCCCAGACGCGTTCAGTGTGAACGCAGCATAAAAGTTCTCTAAAGGTGACAAAAATTCCGAATCTTTACAGAACATTCGGGACGTTCCTAAAACGTCCTCTTTTGGTAATGAAAGTGCTGCAGTTCAAGGTTCCTTATATGACTTTAGGGGGACGTTCTATTTTGGTTATTTTATGGTCGTGCGAGAACGTTACAAAGAGGACATTTGGGAAGTTATCAGAACGTCCTATAGTAATCGTCCCCTAAACATTCCCAGAACGTCCTGAATGTTCCCTGAAGGTCCACCAAATAACGTTCCCCAAACCTCAAAAGAACTCCACATCGTGACCGTCTCTGAACGTTCTGGGAACGTTACTAGGCAACGTCCTTAACACAGTGGGGACGTTCTGAGAATGTTCTGGGAACGTAAAATTTCTAGCGGGGTACTCACCCTCAAGTCATCCTAGGTGTATATGACTTTCTTCTTTCAGATGAACACAATCGGAGATATATTAATAAATATCCTGATGCATTGAGCTTTATAATGGCAGTGAGTGGGATCAATGATTATGAGCTGAAGAAAGTGTCTCCATCCACATCCACCCATCATAAACATACTCCACACGGCTCCGGACGGTTAATAAAGGCCTCCTAAAGTGACGCGATACGTTTGCATAAAAAAAAAAAAAACATATTTAACAAGTTATGAAGTAAAATATCTAGCTTCTGCCAGACCGCCTTCCGTATTCAAGTTACGAAGAAAGTGTAAACTGTTACGTTTTTTCCATAATTTGAATAGGGAAGAGTTTTACACTTTCTTTGTAAGTAGAATACGGAAGGCGGTCTGGCTGAAGCTATATATTTCACTTCATAACTTGTTAAATATGGATTTTTTTTTTAAACATATGCATCGCGTCGCTTCAGAAGGCCTTCTGTTCAATAATTACAATCAGAAATCCTGCTGTGTGGAGGGAACCCTGAGGATAAACACACACGGACTCTATAGATAGTCACAAGGAACAAAACGATACGATACCCAATCAGAAAGCGAGCTGACCAAAGACGGAAGCGGTCTCCACGACTTCATCCAACAAAATGAATGTTCTGTAAAAAGCAGTCCAAATACTATTATCACCATTTCTTCTTGCCCGTCGTCTGCCATGTTTCTTTACTCTAAAGTCACGTTTGACCACGACAGATTTTGCGAGATTTCCCATGTTCACAGTCGGGACTCTGATTGTTTGTGAATGGAATCTGTTAGTGTGTGGTTTTGCTGTCTTAAGGCATCTTTACACAGAAAAAGCGGCACAGAAACCAACTCTGAAGCGGCATAAAATCACAAAAATGTGCATTTACACAGACTGTTTAATGCTCCTCTGAAGCGGTATAAATGCATTTACACAGGAATTAAAATCGTGGGAAACAATGCTTTGAACATAAGTATTTCAAAACTAACAGTTTTAACAAAATTAATTTAAAGATAATTAAATAATAAACAATAAAATATAACTCGAAATAAAAAAAAAAAATGAAAATTTAAAGTAGTAAACTGCGTGCTATATCTCACGCTTTGATGTTTGTCATAATAAAAATTGAACGATGCAACAAAAAATTATACATTATTACACCAGGTAGTTCACAACAGGATTAAAAGAGGTCGAACATTTTTTTTTTTCTTTTTTTCAAAGAGACAGAAACAACAAATGATGCTAGCATTTGCGTGTATCAGGCAGCGGCAGATCACTAGATAGACTGTCGTGTGTGGGTGAAATATCGTCCTCAAGGAGATGATTTTTGGAATATAATATAACAGTACACAATCACAGTGACGCCGATTGTGTTAAGCATTTACCTTATCTGAGAAAAATGTAGTAGCGCGTTGATCTGACAGTCTCTTCATGGGAAGATTACAAACGGCGAAAGCCAATTGATGACCCACGACGATTCTCTGCTGTTATTTTGGTGGTTTTGCTTCACGATGTGAGTACAGGACTCTTTACTTCAATGCCCCTTTTTGGAAGACATTATTTTTATTATTTGCCCTAAGTTATATGTTTCGTCTCCTGCTTCTTGAATCTCGCACCGCCTGAGCTGACTGGAATGCTTTTGGTTGTCATGACAATGACGTAGTTTAGAGCGGCTATATTTCGCGTTCATTTACACTGAACCACAACAGTATCAGACTCGCCTTTGATACTAGGGGCTGAGGTGGGTCAGACCCGGCGTATTTTAGGTCTTCTTTAACATGGCATTGCGTCTTTACACTGAATTCTGAGCAGGTACAGACCCACTTCAGAACAGCCATAAATCGGCTGTGTAAAGATGCTTTTAGTCACATCACAACACTGCACACACTACAGGAACAAAACTGTTAAATCTATGATTTTTTATCATCATGTTTCTGGTCTCTCACAATTTAAAAATCATGTAAGTTTTAAAAAACTTTTAGTGTGGGTAAACCTTTAGTGAACTTCAGAAATTACCTAACTAAAATGGAGTCTGCGAGTCTAGATCTACAGTACATGATGTTACACACTTAAATTCAATAGAAACATTTTGATCCTAAACAGATTCCTTGCAGAATCCTGACACATTGCCAAGCATCACTAAATTACCCATTATGAGCACTAGGAAGGGAAAGAGCTTCATCACCCTGTCAGTTGAGATCTCACTGTAAAGTCCATTTAAGTGTGGTCATACATAATGTATAAATCATGTACTGGTGGATGTGCTATGATATTCTTAACGCAGAGAAAAATGTAAGGTCTACAAGCAAGCGCTCAAATGTGTGCATGGCATGTAAAGGTCGACCTTAGAAATTGAGCTAAACTACTTTGATTTTCACAGCTGAATGCCAGCACACTTTGATGTGATTACTTTGAATGACTCCAGGTCCAGCACTTTCCACACAAATCCTGAGGAAACTGGGAGAGTCATTTTTTCCAAAGTTATGCCTGTTAAGTTTTTTTTCCTGGCAAATTATATTTATATAGCTACATAATTTACTCTTATTGCAAATTAAATCCGAATAAATCAATAGTCTTTTGTATAAAAGTGTCTGTGTGTGTGTGTATTATATATATATATATATATATTTGTAGTGGAGCCAGTACAAATACTGAACTAAAGATCTTAAAGGTGCCCTCGAACGTTTTTTTACAAGATGTAATATAAGTCTAAGGTGTCCCCTGAATGTGTCTGTGAAGTTACAGCTCAAAATACCCCATCGATTTTTTTTTATTAATTTTTTTAACTGCCTATTTTGAGGCATAATTAGAAATGCGCCGATTCAGGCTGCGGCCCCTTTAATTGCTCGCACTCTCCGCCCTCTTCCGGGCTCTCGACTCTATCATTGCATAAACAAAGTTCACACAGCTAATATAACCCTCAAAATGGATCTTTACAAAGTGTTCATCATGCAGCATATATAATCGCTTAAGTATGGTATTTATTTGGATGTTTACATTTGATTCTGAATGAGTTTGATGATGCTCTGTGGCTAACGGCTAATGCTACACTGTTGGAGAGATTTATAAAGAATGAAGTTGTGTTTATGAATTATACAGACTGCAAGTGTTTAATAATGAAAATAGCGATTGCTCCTGTCTCCGTGAATACAGTAAGAAATTATGGTAACTTTGACCACATTTAACAGTACATTAGTAACATGCTAACGAAACATTTAGAAAGACAATTTACAAATATCACAAAAAATATCATGTTATCACGGATCATGTCAGTTATTATTGCTCCATCTGCCATTTTTCGCTATTGTTCTTGCTTGCTTACCTAGTCTGATGATTCAGCTGTGCACATCCAGACGTTTTGCCCTTGTGTAATGCCTCGATCATGGGCTGGCATATGCAAATATTGGCGGCGTACATATTAATGATCCCGACTGTTACGTAACAGGATTGGTTGCAACCTATCTGTGACGTAGTGAACAGGGGGTTCACTGGAGTTTTAAGGAGAAAATACTCAGCAATGGTGTTGACTGATGAATTTGCACATGGTTAAAAACTTGATTTTCATTATGTAATATTTATGTAATATTTTCTGTCCGCTAGAGGTCGCTAGAGGCCTATTCAAAACAAATGTGTAGCTTGATGACACCAAGTTTGAGCGCGGAATCTTGGGACATGTGGTCTTCACCTCAACGGCCGGTGGAAAACAATAGGGATATGACTCGGGAAGAAATCATGTTCATGGATGTGATTATTAATGTTACTGTAGTATGAAGCAGAGCAGGACTGAGTGTTGTGGGAGCTGAACGAGGCTCAACACATGCCTCACGAACAGCAGAACTTTTATTATGCCACAGTCGCCGGCGCCGCTTCCGCTTTTCCGGTCATGAGTATGAGGTAACGCAGCTCTGTTTATCATATTAGATACATTTGAGTGTGTTAAAAATTATGTTATAACGTTACTCTGTGCGTTCGCTCGGCGGCTGCTGTGAGACACTGTTACACACTGCAGTAAGATAGATCGATTTTAGAATATCATATTAAATGCTGGATGGCTTGTGTTGATAAATGGCATGCAATTAATTAATTAATTAATTAATTAATTTTAAAACGGATTGTATGATGGAGAAAATACTGTATTACTCTATTAACTAACCCCAACCCATTATGCTATGTTAGCTACTTGACAAAATAGTGTTTTTCTCTGAGGCGTGGTAAAGCATGGTATTCGCAAAAAATCAAGAAAATTAGATTTAAACAATAAGACTAAACGTGTTGAGCTATATAACAATAATTCGTTTTCTGTGTATAAATATATCAAAACAGTTGTTCCCTTGTCTATTAAAACATGTAATATATTAAGCGTCTTTGGTGTTTCCATGGTTTCTACAAAATAAAACCAGAAACCGAGGGTAACGCGGGTATGACGCAATTGACAGGCGACTCCTCACACGTCCCGGAGCCTTGGTTAAAATTCCAATTTTCTCACGATTTACAAATAGTTGGAAACATTTGGGATATTGTAAGTACTCGAGTGAACAAAATATATAACACTGGCATAGTGGTTTTTAGATATTTAACTGCCTAATATTGAACTTTTAACTGGAGCAAAGCATGCTGCCTCTTGTGAGGTACCATGTGCACCTGGAGCTAATCATTTCATTTTATACACTATGAAGTCCTGGTAATGAGATAAACCACAATCCTTTGTCAAATATGAGACATGCCAATAAATAAACCAAATCACAAAGACACAAATCCCTCTACACAATTCACGCACTGCAATTGAAGAATGGCTCAGCAAAAAACGGAAATGGCTTTTTCAGGCAACTCCTCTCTGTATGGCGCAGAATTGTAGTCCATTGTTTAGAAGTCACACCCTTATTATTACAAAGGAAATTACATCCTTCTCCAGTGCCACAGCTTAGCTGGCAGCCGTCTGATTGCCCTTTGCCCCTGCGCTATTGTAGTTTCAGCTGCTGTGTCCTCTTGTTCGTCCATCTGGATAACAATGAGGCGCAGACTTACGCCACAGACACGCAGAACAGACGGTACCCACTCAGGACAGTTAAAAAAAAAACCCATTCAGCTGTCATGGACATGCAGTCCAATACCAACAGTCAGTGTGACAGGTGATTAAATAGTGCAGAAAAGGAAAGTTGCTTAGAGGGGTACTTACAGTTTTTGTGTGAATTACTTTCAAACCAGCCCAAAAAGGCTGTACCCTTGGGGAATGAATAGAAAATATAATGATTCATATTCTTGAACAAGATTTCTTAAACTAGCCCATAGGCTTGAATTTTGGATCAGCGAAAGTACGACAAAAAGTTCAGACTGAAGAAGTATTTCATTTGACTAAATCAATCTATTAAAGGATTAGTTCACCAAAAATGAAAATTATGTAATTTATTACTCACCCTCATATCGTTCTACACCCGTAAGACCTTCATTCATCTTCAGAACACAAATTAAGATATTTTTGATAAAATCCAATGGCTCAGTGAGGCCTCGCCAGCAAGATCATTAACACTTTCAATGCCCAGAAAGCTACTAAAGACATATTTAAAACAGTTCATGTGACTACAATGGTTCAACCTTAATGTTATGAAGTGACGAGAATACTTTTTGTGCACCAAAAGTGGTTCGGAGCACGTATCAAACGATCTCAAACTGCCAAAGTCACGTGATTTCAGTAAACGAGGCTTTGTTACGTCATAAGTGTTCAAAATTTCAATGGTTCACGTGACTTTTGGTAGTTTGATGCACGCTCCGAACCACTGATTCGAAACAAAAGATTCGTAAAGCTTCATGAAGCAGAGTTTTGAAATCACTCATCACTATAGAGTTTGTTGAATAAAGTCGTTTTTTGTTTTTTTGGCGCACAAAAAGTATTCTTGTCCTTTCATAACATTAAGGTTGAACCACTGTAGTCACATGAACTGTTTTAAATATGTTTTATACCTTTCTGGGCATTTGGAAGTCTAAATTAACTTGCCGTCAATGCAAGCCATCGGATTTCATCAAAAATATCTTAATTTGCGTTCTGAAGATGAACGAAGGTCTTTCGGGTGTGGAACGACATGAAGGTGAGCAATTATGACAGAATTTTCATTTTTGGGTGAACTAACCCAAAAGATATAAGTTACCTATATATAGTAATTTTAAAAGTCAAAAAAGGTTTTAAACTATAATCAAACTGGGGTCAAAGTCACAACCTGCAGTACTGATGAAAAGAATCAAGCTGAACCTCTGAACACATGAGAAGAAATGCCAAAAATTACAGTAGAAAGTTAAATGGATGATAAAAATCATGTAAAAATTGATGTAACTGATGTCTTATGGTGCAGTGTTTATGTGAGCAAAACACACCAGACTTAAAATATTTAAAGGGATATTTCAGCCAAAATTAAAACTCGGTTATCATTCTATAATGATGTTCTTCTGTGAAGATATTTTAAAATATGTTTATGCATTGGGCAAAAACAATATTCTTCAAAATATTTTTTTTTGTGTCCCAAAGTACTTTTAAATAATATATTCTATACATAATTTGAATTTACCATCATAGGCTAAACAATCAATTCAAGTATGACTACATCAGCTAGGAAAAGAAGGGGGAATTTAGGGCGAGTGGGACATTTTTCCATTGAAACGACTTGGAAAAAGTATCCCAATCAACCTGAATCCACCCTATATAAAGAAAATGTATATTATTTGTGTATTTTAATCATTCTATGCAGATTATAATGCTGCTGATATTGATAGTCCACATACACTGCAGTCCTGTACTCATATTTCAGTGAGAGCTCTTGACAAACTCCTCACAGTGTCAGGCCTAAGCATTATTGATCAAAAACAGACATGTAATTATAATTATTAGACATAATATCACAATCAGACTATAAGTGTTGCATAATTTTACAACTGGATCATGCTATTATCATCTATCATATATGTGGTGTTTTATGATGCTGGGTGTTCAGAAACATCTGGACTCAATCGCACTGACATTCTTGCGTGTCCAGAAAAGCAAGTATTGATGGATGTTAGTGGTTAATTATTTTTTCACCCCATCAGACCCTTAAAACTCTATTATGCATGCTTTATCATAGATGGATCTGATGAAACCAGATATCTGCAGATATGCAATCTCCAACCACTTCAGCTGTAATTTATGATAGCCTAAAACTATAAATAATGCATGTTAAATGAGAGCACAGATTGCCATTGAGACTTACCGAATAGAAGGATACCACAATAAGTGTCCGTGCCGCCTTTTGTGTAATCCAGAGAAAATATGGAGAGAAATTAATTTAAGATTATTCTACATGAGAATTTCTCGCGAAACCGACGCTCGATCAGATGCACGTGGGCTGAGGCGCTTCTAAGGGTCGTAAATTGTAGAAACGACCGTGAGAAATGGACGGAATTTGGATAATCTCTGCGTTTGTTATTCACTGAGCAGTAGTCACTGGCGCATAGACTGCGCTCCTCCCGCGACTCCACCCGCTAGCCCCGCCCTCTCGACGAGCTCATTGGCGCACACGGGCGTTTATGCAAATTTTCTCTTCCCGCTGATGTTCAAGAGTCTGAACGGGAACATACAAGAATCCAGACGGAAGGCATAAAATACCGTCATCTAGAGGCCAAAACACACTTTTCTGAACGTTCACGTTTCTGTATTTTCAAAAGTGTACTTTTTTATTTATTTTTTTTAACTGAGCGGGTGTTCACTGCCTTTTGAATTCCGTCTAAATAATACATAAATAATAAACAAAAAATTACATTTACTATTTTTATTTTCAAATTTATTATTTTATATATATATATATATATATATATATATATATATATATATATATATATATTAAATATATACATTTATAAGATAATAAACAAATGAATAAAGCTTAACTTTCAAATCACACCATGATTTACTCACCCTCAAGCCACCCTCAACACAATCTGAGAAATATTAATAAATATCCTGACGCAGCCGAGCTTTATAATGGCAGTGAATGATACGAGTATGAGTTGAAGAAAGTGTCTCCATCCACATCTATCCATCATAAACATATTCCACACAGCTCCGGAGGGTTAATAAAGGCCTTCTGAAGCGAAGCGATGCATTTGTGTAAAAAAAAAAAAAATCTATATTTAACAAGTTTTGAAGTAAGTTACAATATCTAGCTTCAGCACCAAACTCTTGCAGTTCAAAAAGCTTACGCAACGTCCTACGCCTTCCCTATTCAACGGAAAAAAGAGTAACTGACACAACGCAACGCCAGTGTATGCTTTCTTCGTAACTTGAATACAGAAGGCGGTCTGGCGGAAGCTCGATATTTTACTTCTTAACTTGTTAAATGGGGGGAAAAAATTACACAAATTCAGAAGGCCTTTATTAAAGGGTTAGTTCACCCAAAAATGATAATTCTGTAATTTATTACTTACCCTCATGTCGTTCCACACCCGTAACACCTCCGTTCATCTTCGGAACACAAATTAAGATATTTTAGTTGAAATCCGATGGCTCAGTGAGGCCTCCATAGGGAGCAATGGACACTTCCTCTCTCAAGATCCATTAAGGTACTAAAAACATATTTAAATCAGTTCATGTGAGTACAGTGGTTCAATATTAATATTATAAAGCGACGAGAATATTTTTGGTGTGCCAAAAAAAACCAAAATAATGACTTATTTAGTGATGGCCGATTTCAAAACACTGCTTCATGAAGCATCGGAGCGTTATGAATCAGCATATCGAATCAGCGGTTTGGAGCACCAAAGTCACATGATTTCAGCAGTTTGGCAAGCAATCCGAATCATGATTCGATACGCTGATTCATTATGCTCCGATGCTTCCTGAAGCAGTGTTTTGAAATTGGCCATCACTAAATAAGTCGTTATTTTGTTTTTTTGGCGCACCAAAAATATTCTCGTCGCTTTATAATATTAATATTGAACCACTGAACTCACATGAACTGATTTAAATATGTTTTTAGTACCTTTATGGATCTTGAGAGAGGAAATGTCTTTGCTCCCTATGCAGGCTTCACTGAGCCATCAGATTTCAACTAAAATATCTTAATTTGTGTTCCGAAGATTAATGACATTATTTTCATTTTTGGGTGAACTAACCCTTTAACCGTGTTGAGTATGTTTATGATAGATGGATGTGGATGGAGACACTTTCTTCAGCTTCATACTCATTGATCCCGCTCACTGCCATTATGAAGCTCGGATGCGTCAGGACATTCAATAATATTTCTCTGATTGTGCTCATCAGAAAGAAGAAAGTCATATACACCTCGGCTGGTTTAAGGGTGAGTAAATCATGGGGTAATTTTCATTTGAAAGTGAACTAATCCTTTAAAAGATTATAGAATATTAGCATATTCATGTATCGTTGTATTTACATTTATTCCAAAGGTACTATCATGGAACACGTGCAAAATGTTATCATTTTTAGTGAATGAATAAATAAACATAACTAAATACATGAATATTCTGGAAATATGCAGAATATTTGGGTGTGACCTCAGATTTGTCCTTTAAAGTACTGGACACTTATCACAGTTTTATATCAGTGGCCTTACAGACAGTGAAATATTCACTGCTAAACCAGTTATGTCACATACTTTTAATGATGAGAAGTGAAATACACACATTGACTTTTCTTACATGGAATAACCTGCAACATGATGTTACAATTCAATATGTCCAGTCTAATTCTATTGTTAGATTTACATCATTCAGAAAAATTCTGACATGTAATTCACTCCACTGGAGCAAAATCGTTATATTCATTGCTTATAACGTCATAACTTTAAAAGTTTGGCAATGATCATAATGACCTTTAAACAAATTGTACAAACATCAACATTCACATTCAGCTTGTTGTTTGATTAACAGAGAATGAATGTTTTTTTCCCAATCAAAAAGCAAATAAAAGAAAAACACACTGAAACAAATGAACTTTCTTCGTATGCATATAAATAAACATCTGGCTGTCAGAGGAACATCTTTAAGTTCTCGAGTGATTAAATAGTCACATAAAACCCTCAAAACCTAGGTGCATCTTTCCTGTCGTTGACGTTTGTAGGCGTTGTAAACATCAAGGAACATATTTCGGCAGGGCATGCGGGCCTTTAGCTTGGAACAGATGAGGAACGAGCCGGCCATTTTGCGGTGCAGAGAGTAAGACTCCTCTGGAGGAGGAGTGAGACGGTGTTGAAGCATGACGGGGATGAGGCTCTGGACGCGCTGTGTGGTACTCTGAGCGCCAAAGTCAAACGCTTCCGGAGAAGCAAACGCTTCGCCGAGGATCATCACTGCCTCCACGTGTGCTTCCTCGAATGCCTGAAGAGAATAAGAACGTTTTGCGGTAGAGAAAGTACTTTAAATCTAGAGAGAAAAAGTGGATAGAAAATATGCAAGACAGTAAAACTATTGGGGATGAGTATTATAAACCATATAAAGCCACAAACCTTGGCTTCAAATCCCGTAAGGAACTTCAGGTCTTTGGATTTCTGCAGAACAGTTGCCCTGTCTCCGATTGACGCTGCATGAACCACCTTGAATGACAAAAATTAAACAAATTATATGTATATATAAAAGGGAACAAAGGCAGTAATGATGTTCTTTTTAACATTTACCAATATTTTTGCATTGTTTGTAAGTTCTATTGTGATTTTTTTTTAATAACACTCACATATTTATTAGTATACTGTATGTGTCTATGCTGACAAAAACAGAGATTCCCATTAATAACAAAAATCTTGAGGTGACTTTTTTATGAAAAGCCCCTTTGAGTCACATCCCTTTCCAGTCCTACCCACTAAGGTGTTGTGTAAAAATATTCCCAAAAATCTGTACCTCTATGTAATCATCTGTGAATGACTCTGGGTAATCTCGGCAGGCTCCAAAGTCCAACAGAAATATCTGTTATGATGAAGGACAAATGATCAAAGTCATACATACTGTTTCAATTTAGAGAAGTGGAAAGGTCTAACAACAAACAGACATGCAATTAGGAAATTATGCAAGAAATGTGGAAACAAAAACAAATCAGAAGAACTTTTAAAGTTTTTTTAGCAAAAATACATTAAAAAAAGCAATATTTTGAAATTACATTTAAAAAATATATTTTTAATATAATAAATATATTTTAATAGTAATATTTTAAAATGTAATCTATTCCTGTGATGCAAGGTTTTTCAGGATTCTTTGATGAATAGAAATGGAAATCTTTTCTAACATTATAATTGTCTTTAATGTCACTTTTAATCAATTTAATAAACATTTGAAGATAAAAGTATTAATTTCTTTAAAAAAAATAATCATACTGACCCCCAACTTTTGAAAGAAAGGGTATTTAGATCATATGTGCTCTTGACGGGATTTCTAAAACAGTGTCTATTTACACTAAGTGCAAACAGCCCACCATGTTGGCAGATGCTATTTACACTAACTCCGCCCACTGACATCTGGTTGGGCCAGACAAAATTATGGAAGATGATGGATCATCAACAGTAGCAACAGTGTAAGTGTAAGGCGCATGGTAAAAAAGTTGACCCAAATCAACCCAAGTTCGAATCCGCATTTTGCCGAACTTGCTTTACACCCTTTTCCCATCACATTTCAGAACAAAAAAAGACATTAATTTTCAATAAAAATGCAGAAAATATTCAAAAAAGTGGACATAAATTGTTTAACGTGCATTTATCGGTTAGGTTTAGGGCTAGGGAGGGCTTTATTGTCCCAATAAGGCGGCATCCATTTAATAATTTTATTAAATATAATCATTTACACTATATGTTATTATTGCATACTATTTAATGAACATCAATTCTGAGGTGCAATTAGTATCTGCCACTATTTATATGTATAAATATCATCGAACTACTATTTACACTTATTGCAAAGAAATACTGCTATTGTTAAATAGTGTAAATAGGATCTATTTTTTCAGTTAGTGTAAGTAGAATCTATTGCTATTAAAACTAAATGTAAATAGCAGCTATCGCTAAGAAAACATGCCATTTCCTCAATGTAAATAAATAGCACTGCCTTTCTAAAAAGTGATCAAGACCTTCAGAGCTGATTGAAAATGATTGGACTGAAGAACACAAGCACACAAATTCATATTTTTGAGAAATACTTAATGTGTTATTTGTGTGTGTGTGTGTGTAAGGAAGATGATTAAAGAGCGCTGCTGCATAATTTAACACTATGATCACCCACACAAATTGCTGAATCTAATATTTATACTGTGTTCTGTAATTTTAGAACTGAATTGTTAATGTAAAACTATAGATGAGCAAATATACATCTGAATGTACATTCACACCTCAGTCGTCAGTGTCTTAGTGGTTGCTCACCTTGTTCTGTTCACTATCATAGAAGAAGTTGGACCAATTGGGGTCTGTCTGCATGAAGCGGAACTCAAACAACTCTCTCAAACACAACTGCAGGATGTTAAAACAGATCTACAGAATAAAGGTGAGCGAGAATTATTCTCAAATTCATTTTCACAGTGAAATAAAATAGGATATCATATAAGATAACCAATGTCAATATCGCCAAACCAGGAGAAATACTATTGTAGGTTATTCACACCTACAACTCTTAGACAACAAAGTATCAATTACAGTATATGCAAAGGGTATATGCTTGATTAAAAAATGTAGTGCCAAGTTACATCACAAAAATGTCAACAACAACAAAAAATGAATCAATAAATCAAACAAAAGCTTATAGCAAATGTCTGTTCTCTGTTTAACTATCTAACCCACCTCATTTCTAGTCTCCTGACTCAAATCAACACAGCGGTCCAGTGGAACTCCATTAACTAGTTCCATGGTGAGCACACGACGGCCCGACAGCTCATCGAAGACCTCGGGGACCACGAATACTGGATCTCCTTTAAGCAAATTCCTGTGAGAGTCAAGAAAAGTAGTCAATAATGTGTAAAGGTGTACTTTTCAAGATTTTTGTGATATCTTTTTAAACAGAGCAGCTGAGATTTATGAGATGCGAGTTTTGACTTTTTTTTACGATCTTTTAAAAGAAATGAATGCTTTTATGTAGCAAGGGTGCATTAAAATTGACAGTAAGTGGCAGTAAAGACATTTATAATGTTACAAAATATCTCTAATTTAAATAAATGCTTATCTTTTGAACTTTCTATTAAACAAAGAATCCTGAAAAAAAAATGTATCAAGGTTTCCACAAAAATATGAAGTGTATTCAACATAGATAATAATAAGAAATATTTCTGGAGCATCAAATCAGCATATTAAAATGATTTATGAAAGATCATATGACACTGAATGCTGCTGAAAATTCCATAGGAAACAGTTACATTAAATTGTATTAATATTTCACAATATGAAAAATTATACTGTTTTTACTGTAGTTTTTAAATTAAAGTAAATGCAGCATTGTTGTGCATAAGAGACTTCTTTCAAACACATTACCGACCCCAAACTTTTGAACGGTAGTGTAGTTGTGGTTCATTCAAACGGTACACAATCCAGATATTTATTATAACTGAGCATTTATTATATACCTGAATCTCTTTGCACACTCTGCCTCTCTCTTGTAGTCACACTCCCATGCCAGCTCCCTCTGAAGAACCTCCAGACTACTGTCAGCAAACAAACCTGTTAAAATAAATCATCAGCTACTGACAACCCACACAATGTGTATGACTCAATGTGCCCACTTCTGAAATTTGTGCTTTTTGAACTTAATACAAAGATGAAAGCAATTGCCAGTGCTCACCATCAGGCAGCATAACACTCATCTTCAGAACAGACATAAGATTGTTGATGTCACTATGAATGCTCTCAGCGACACCAGGGTACTATATGAGAAAAAGAAATAAATGATTGTTTATACATAGAACATCAATATATGTTGCAAAACCTAAAAAAAAGCCTGCTGAAAAGAGATCATGAAAATGTACCTGTATCTTCATAGCAATTTCCCTCCCATTAAGCAAAACTCCATGATGCACTTGACCAATGGAAGCAGCAGCAAAGGGTTTTTCCTCAAATGATGAGAGTTTCTCCTTCCATCCAGCCCCTAAGTCTTCCTCAAGCACTTTCTGCACATGGGGTTTCAACACAGTTGGTGAGATATCACAAAGTGAACTTAACATCTCAAAAACATCAGTTAGAAGAACCTAAGCACCACTAACAGCTGTCATCAGGGTTGCCAGGTTTACACTCTCGGGGGGGGGGGAACTATAATCACTGGCTTCCGGTAACGGCCGTATGCAAGTCTAGTTCTGGCGGAAGAGTGACCTCTGACCCTGACCGAACCTGAACTCAACTTGCATACGGCTGTTACCAGAAGCCAGTTATTATAGTTTATTAAAGGTGCAGTATGTAAGAATTCTGTCCGCTAGAGGCCTAGAGGCCTTCAAAACAAAGGTGTAGCTTGATGACGCAAGTTTGAGCACAGAATCTTGGGACATGTGGTCTCAACGGAAGGTGCCAAATAATAGGGATAGGACTCAGGAAGAAATCATGTTCATGGATGCGATTATTAACATTACTGTAGTATGAAGCAGAGCAGGACAGAGTGTTGTGGGAGCTGAACGAGGCCGCTGGAGCGATTGCGCAACACACGCCTCACGAGCAGCTGAACTTTTATTATGACACAGTCGCCGGTGTCGCTTCCGCTTTTCCGGTCATGAGTATGAGGTAACGCAGCTCTGTTTATCATATTAGATACATTTGAGTGCGTTGAAAATGATGTTATAACGTTACTCTGAGCGTTCGCTCGGCAGCTGCTGTGAGACACTGTTACACACTGCAGTAAGATAGATCGATTTTAGAATATCATATTAAATGCTGGATGGCTTGTTGATAAATGGCATGCAATTAATTTTAAAACGTATTGTATGATGGAGAAAATTCTGTTTACTGTTACTAAAAATAAAGCTGCTTCTGATTATGCTATGTTAGCTACTTGACAAAATAGTATTTTTCTCTGAGGCATGGTAAAGCATGGTACTCAAAACAAAAACAAAAAAACAAGAAAATTAGATTTAAACAATTGTTGCAATAACTAACAACAATTAGTTTTCTGTCTATAAATATATCAAAACAGTTGTTCCCTTGTCTATTAACATGTAAATATTAAAGCGTCTTTGGTGTTTCCATGGTTTCTACAAAATAAAACCGGAAACCGAGGGTAACGCGGGTATGACGCAATTGACAGGCGACTCCTCACACGTCCCGGAGCCTTGGTTAAAATTGCAATTTTCTCACGATTTACAAATAGTTTGGTATATTGTAAGTACTCAAGTGAACAAAATATATAACACTGGCATAGTGGTTTTTGGATATTTTACTGCAAAATTCTTACATATTGCACCTTTAAGTTATAAATATGGATATTTTTCTAACAAAAACCCATCACTTTACTTCAGAAGGCCTTTATTAACCCCCTGGAGTTGTATGGATTAGTTGATTGATGCACTTTTTTGGGCTTCAAAATATTGAGCCCCATTCACTACCATTATAAAGCTTGGAAGAGCCAGGATATTTTTAATATAAGTCAGATTGTGTTCAGCTGAAAGAAATAAGCCATATACACCTAGGATGGCTTGAGGGTGAGAAAATTATGGAATAATTTGAGTGAACTATCCCTTTAAGTTGATGTACTAAAATTAAAACTGAAATAAAAATGAATTAAAGATGAATAGATTTTTTAAAAGTAAAACTAATAAAAATGACAAAAGCAAAATTACTAAAACTAAAATTAAAAATAAAAACCAATTAAAAATATGAATAAATCTTTATTTCAAGCTGGTGTCTTAACAGTATTTTTGATGAATATTGAAACAGCTTGTTAGTAAAAAAGAGACTCTCCAGCATGGTGCTCATTAACTCAATTATTTCAAGACATCAAGGCAGTTTTTAATAGTTCTATGGTTAATATTTTACAAGATCATCATCAAAAAAAAAAAATCTGAAGAATCTTTCCATAACAAATAACACTGTATCAATGAAGAAACCACTGTAACTTACATGCATTTGCCAGGCTGGCATGAAATCAGCACTCTGTCGAACCCTCTCAAATATTTTCTGCAGTTGCGGGCTAATGAAGCTGTTATCTATTGAGGACATAAAAATGAGTAACATCATCACAGAGGATAATTTCCTACCATCACAAATTAAAGCATCTAATTTGTTTTGTGCCTTTCAAATGCTCTAAATAATATTTTGTGAAGAGCAACAAAGGACAGAAAACATCTGGAAGAGTTTCAAGCTCTTAAAGGATTAGTTCACTTTAGAATCCAAGATGTTCATGTCTTTCTTTCTTCAGTCGAAAAGAAATTAAGGTTTTTGAGGAAAACATTCCAGGATTTTTCTCAGTTTAGTGGACTTCAGTGGGGTAGTTTGAAGCTGCACTGAAACTGCAATTTGGACCTTCAACCCATTGTACCCCACTGAAATCCACTATATGGAGAAAAAAATTTCCTCAAAAAAGAAAGAAAGACATGAACATCTTGGATGACATGGGGGTGAGTAAATTATCATTTTAATTCTGAAGTGAACTAATCCTTTAAATGGGTCTCTTGAAACGGGAATATTTAGCATCATCATTCATATGAACAAATCAAGGCACTTGGTACCAAAGTATTCACAATACATTTAAATTGTGTACCTTGAATGCTTAGCATCTGCCCAATCTTGAGGGCCGCTCCTCTAACCTTGCACAGTGTGTTCACTATTCTCTCTGCATTGGCCTCTGACAGGAAGGGAGAGTCTAAAAGAGCCCCCATCTCTGAAAGTGAAAGACACCAGAAATTTAACTATATGCCCAATAACAGTTTTAGAAACAAGACAAGAGATGCCACATACTACGTACCTGTGCGTTTTCCTCCAAAAGACTGTTTTGCCACCTCGGCAATGGCTCCAATGCCAAGACCAACAGCTAAGCCTACCAAAGAAAGCAGCAGAATTATTATGGATAGGACAAATTAATGCATTATTAAGGTGTGACCACATTAGCAAAATTTCTTCAACTTTTCTATTTCTAAACAATTTTATATTGCCAATAGTGTAGCGATGTATGAAGCCAAGTAGCTTTCTGTTGGTCAACACGGCAAATCTACAGGACCAATTTAACCCTGTTGCGAAATCAGTGTTGGGAAATCTTTCACTCTCACACAAAATACCCAATCGCAGGGATTCAAATTGAAATAGCCAGATTTTGCCCACAAACATTTGAAGAACAATGATAAACACAACTGCACATTTATTCTGTAAAGCTGTATATATAAAATTAAATATTATATATCAAATAATGAAAATCACTGACCCCCAAAATTAGCAAGTCGACTCATCCGCGTCGCAGGAACCTTCCGTTCTCTGGCTCGCTCACTAAGCTGCAAAGCATCAATATCATAATGCTCAATAAAGTCTACAAATGTATTGATCAAAACTTTTTTTTTTCCATAAACGAGCAGCACATGCTGAAAATGAAAACTGTAAATAAATACTTTTTCATACTAAACAATATACTTTTATATATTGGTTATATATTAAATATATATATATATATATATATATATATATATATATACACTGATAGTATTGGCCATCAGAGGTGCTTTACTTCTCATTTATTTATAGTCCTATTTAGGTTTACTGTATTCTGTATTTTATTTCAGTTTCAATGCCAATTTATTTTCAGTTATTAATTTAAGTGCTTCAACTTAAACTTATATTTTAGTTAGCTGCCAAAACATCTCTAATTTTCATTTTTCATCTAATATTTATATTTTATTTTAGCTTCATTTCAACTGTTTTGAATGTTTTAAAGGGTTAGTTCACCCAAAAATGAAAATTCTGTCATTAATTACTCACCCTCATGTCTCTCCAAACCCTTCATTCATCTTTGGAACACAAATTAAGATATTTTTGATGAAATCCCCGAGTTATCTGGCCTCCAATAGACTGCAACACAATTACCACTATCAAGGCCCAGAAAGGTATTAAAGACATCATTAAAATAGTCCACGTGACTACAATGGTTCAACCTTAATGTTATGAAACGACGAAAATACTTTTGTGTGCAAAAAAAACAAACTATTCAACAACTTCTTCTCTTCCATGTCAGTCTCCTACACACCCTTCCGGGTTATATCAGAACGTCGATTCAGTATCAATATCAATATCAAAAATATCCTAATTTGTGTTCTGAAGATGAACGAAGGTCTTACGGGTTTAGAGCGACATGAGAGTTAGTGATTAATGACAGAATTTTCATTTTTGCATGAACTAAACCAATCTAATCGTTTTCACCATATATTAAGTTTTCGGCATGTATTTCCAATGTTAACATTTAAAACCTCACCTTTTGTCGTACTGGCCTGGCGATATTCTGCTTTGCCTCCCGTGCCTTTTTAATGTCTTCAGGGCTCAACCTGGCCACAATAGAGTCGTGGACAAACCTAGTATGATGACGATGAGACGCTGATACATGCAAAAACCGAGTGTTTTGACCAGGCCAGCCAGTTCCTTTGACCGTGCCAGTAGGAGCACCAACAGGCGTCTCTGACATTTCATCCCATCCATCTTTGCTGGAAACGTCTGGGGGCATTTCAGAGCCGACTGCCCACTTTTCTGCTTCATCCGGATCCATCTCCTCCCACTTCTCAATGTTAGGGAACTCATCAGTTTTGGGAGTCTAAAAAATGGTAATTTCTCTTACTATATTCATTCATATCTATAAATTTGCTGAGAGATAAATCTTTATGCATTCACTAACCATGCCTCCAGTGCCCATCACACTCTCGACCGCCTCCGTCACAGCTTTGACCCCTGCACCAAAGGTCGAGTTACAGGCCATCAGTCTAAGCTGTTCGCCCTGAAGGCTGGTGAAGGCAGCTCCCACCTTGCTGGCCCCCCTCAACACCTGGAGCACTTCTGCCAACATCACTGAAAATCACAGCAGATTTCAGAGCACTGAACCTTCAAACATCAGATCATTACTGAGCAGTTCAGAGCAGGCAGGTATTTTAGCATTATTTATATACTACATATAAATCTTGAATTAGCTTTTCAGTTTTTTATTAGTTTTTGCTTTATTATTATTTAGTTTTAGATTTTATCTGTTTCCAGTTAGTAATTTTAGTGTTTCAACTTAAAGGATTAGTTCACTTTCAAATTAAATTTTCCTGATAATTTACTCACCCCCATGTCATCCAAGATGTTCATGTCTTTCTTTCTTCAGTCGAAAAGAAATTAAGGTTTTTGATGAAAACATTCAAGGATTATTCTCCTTATAGTGGACTTCAATGGACCCCAAATGGTTGAAGGTCAAAATTACAGTTTCAGTGCAGCTTCAAAGGGCTTTAAACGATACCAGACGAGGAATAAGGGTTTATCTAGAGAAATCATCGCTCATTTTCTAAAATTTTTTTTTACAAATTTATATACATTTTAATCATAAATGCTCATCTTGAACTAGCTCTCTTCTTCTTCTCTATTTGAATTCCAGCAGTGTAGATGCTGCCCTCCACAGGTCAAAGTTTGAACAAAATTGTCATTTACAATATGCTAGCACAAGTATATAACAATTAGTTCAAACTTTGACCTGTGGAGGGCAGTAATACACTTAGCAGTGTCTACACTGCTGGAATTCAAATAGAGAAGAAGAAGAAGAGAGCTAGTTTAAGATTAGCATTTATGGTTAAAATGTATATATATATATATATTTTTTTTTTTTTTTTTTGGAAAATGAGCAATCGTTTCACTATAGAAGACCATTTATTTCTCCTTCAACCGTTTGGAGTCCATTGAAGTCCACTATATGGAGAAAAATCCTGGAATGTTTTCCTCAAAAACCTTAATTTCTTTTCGACTGAAGAAAGAAAGACATGAACATCTTGGATGACATGGGAGTGAGTAAATTATCAAGAAATTTGAATTTGAAAGTGAACTAATCCTTTAAACTTATTTCAGTTAGTTGCTTTGGCAATATATCTAACTTTCATTTACTTTAAGTAATATTTATATTTTATTTTATTCAAATCATAAAATATTCATTCATTTTGCTGATACACATGCTTTTAAATTGCTTTTACAATGTTTGCATATGTGCAATTAGGTTTGATGTAAAGTTAATAGATTATTTTGATTATTTTTTTTTTTTTGATTTTTTTAGGTTTAAAGTAATCTTATTTCAGTTTTAGTGTTAATTTATTTCCAGTTAGAAATTGAATATTAACTATATTGACTCCTGAATATTACAGTATTAAAATGTATCCAATAAATTGTTACAATACACAAGTTTTGATGACATGGCATTTTACCTAAGAGCTCTTTACACTGTACAGATGTTTCCAGCTTGTATTTATAAATAAATGAGTACAGCGGTGTAGTAATAATACTCACTCGTGTTGAGATTAGCTCCTTCTCAGCGTCTGTGCGTCCTTTCTACTCCACACACCTCTGACTGTTTTGCAACCACTACCGGACACGGAAAGACTCCGGTGATTGACAACCGACATAGCCAATCAAATTTGCTTATATCAAAAAGGGGTTGTTTTTAAGAGCTGTGTCTGCTGACAACCAATCACGAGCGGAAAGCAAACACGTTTAACCTGGTAACCATAGTATCAGTTTTGACATACACGTCTTGGGCCAATAGAATTCGGCACGGGGCGTATCCGATATGACGCAATGGCCAATGAACCGTTGGAGGATAACGCCGTCTACCGGCCAGTGTGAGAGGTGCAGTGACAAACGACGCTCTCGCTGGATGCTCTTGATTGTGTAAAGCACACCCCGCGGAGCTATAGTGACTTTCATTTGACTTTCCGGAGGGATTAGTAGCATATTATCCGAAACCTGCAGAGTATGTGTGTGATTCTTCAATGAAATACATAACACATTCACTTTCAAACAAATCAGAGATTATTACTAAAATGTTCTGTTCACAAATGCACCGTTCATGTTATCCATTTCATTAAAATTATGGAATTATCGCTTACTAACCGGGAAATCATGTGTCTTTAAGTGTGTCTCCGGCTTTAAAGAAACATTACTATTATGTCCTGACAGAAGGAACACTTTGTAGTGTTCACTCACAACTGTAAAGTCACCCTGAAATCAAAAATGGGCAATTTATCTTTTTTTATAGAATATTGCAGCATTTAACGTATTATAAATGATTTATCCGTGCACAACTTTATTTTTTTTAAATTCACGTGCCCTCGTAATCTTTAAATAAAATAACTTCCCCTCCCTATTGCCGGGACTCTTCTCTGATCACGTGTTTACTGATCCATTTTTTCTTGTTCGAGAAGCCATTTCACTCGGATATG
This sequence comes from Megalobrama amblycephala, assembly GCF_018812025.1. Classification (NCBI taxonomy): domain Eukaryota; kingdom Metazoa; phylum Chordata; class Actinopteri; order Cypriniformes; family Xenocyprididae; genus Megalobrama; species Megalobrama amblycephala. Next base: position 33,900,231 of record NC_063059.1, on the reverse strand, counting down.
TCACAATAAGGAAAAACAAAACAAAACAAAGATTGCAGCATCCGTTTTAACACTGACAACACCATTTGTTTAATTTATTAAAGGATTAGTTCACCAAAAATGAAAATTCTGTCATTAATTCCTCACCCTCATGTCGTTTTACACCCGTAAGACCTTTGTTCATCTTCAGAACATAAATTAAGATATTTTTGATAAAATCCGATGGCTCAGTGAGTCCTCCATTGCAAGCAAGACAATTAACACTTTTAAATGCCCAGAAAGCTACTAAAGACATATTTAAAACAGTTCATGTGACTACAGTGGCTCAACCTTAATGTTATGAAGTGAATACCAAAAAAAAACTAAATAACGACTTCATTCAAAAATATCTGCCAAAGTCATGTGATTTCAGTAAACGAGGCTTCGTTACATCATAAGTGTTTCGAAATGTAATGGTTCACCACTGGGGGGCGTGACTTTGGCAGTTAAATTCACGCTCCGAACCACTGATTCGAAACAAAAGATTCGTAAATCTTTGAAACTTTATGAAGCAGTGTTTTGAAATCGCCCATCACTAGATATTGTTGAATAAAGTCGTTATTTTGTTTTTTTAGCACACAAAAAGTATTCTCGTCGCTTCATAACATTAAGGTTGAACTACTGTAGTCACATGAACTGATTTAAATATGTTTTTAGTAGCTTTCTGGGCATCTGAAAGTGTTAATTATCTTGCTGTCAATGCAGGCCTCACTGAGGCATCAGATTTTATCAAAAATATCTTAATTTGTGTTCTGAAGATGAACAAAGGTCTTACAGGTGTGGAACGACATGAGGGATGACAGAATTTTCATTTTTGGGTGAACTAAACCCTTTTAAGGAGGACTGGACTGGAAAGACAAATATAATGAAGAGACAAGACTGCAGGTGGCAGTAATGCAACTTTTTGGATGCCAACTGCCATAAACACCAAGGAAGAAGAAGACTGACAACACCTGTGAAAATCTTCCTGTACTTACACAAACTGCATTTGTTTTCCATATACTGTAGTTAGTACATTATCTGGCATGGCCTTATTTGTATCTCTTGTGCTATTTATCTCTTATTGGGCATTATCTGAAAGAACGGTTTCCTCTAAAAGGCTCTGTCTCACTATACACTAAAGCTATATTATATGATTGCTAAATGTGTTGTCTTTTTACCAATCTCAGTCCTAAAGGGATGTTTAGTTTTTTAAGCACCTTCAAGTTTACCCCGTGATCTCATACTGATCATGTCCAGTCATGCTTGTTTTGACTGTGATATAGCAGCATATTTAAACAATTAGGAACAATAAGGAACAGTTTCTTATACAACTGTGCCCCATTAAACATAAAAACACACACTGTTCAGTATCACCGTAGTCCTCATACTGTACATAAAGAACTGTACATAATCCCATACACTGATCATTCACGCCTACTGTGGTCATACACTGATGTACATTGCTACTTATCTTTCTCCTGCTATCTGTGTTCATTTGATATTTTATTTACTGGTATTTGAGTATTGTTGACTTTCTTATTTATGTCTGTCCAGTGGCAATGACTGTCAAATACTAATTGTAAGAAAAAAAGAAAGAAAAAAAATCTTATTTGGTTTTAAAGGAACACTCCACTTTTTTTGAAAATAGGCTCATTTTCCAACTCCCCTAGAGTTAAAAAGTTGAGTTTTACCGTTTTCGAATCCATTCAGCCGATCTCTGGGTCTGGCGGTACCATTTTTAGCATAGCTTAGCATAGTTCATTGAATCTGATTAAACCGTTAGCATCTCGCTCAAAAATGACCAAAGAGTTTCGATGTTTTTCCTATTTAAAACTTGACTCTTCTGTAGTTTCACTGTGTACTTTGTCTGGCTATCACCAGACCAAACTCAATTTAAAATTGAACATTGGTCTGGGGAGTTTGCTATGTATTTCCTACTGCACAAAAGGCGTGATCAACGAGCATTATTCACACAATTGGATAGTCCTTCAACCAATCAGATCAACGATCCGGGTGACGTACTTTTGCAGAGCGACGCGAAAACTCCAGACAGGTTTAGTTTGTATTGGTTTGTAGCATTGATCAGCGGTTTGCAGGAGCAGCAATGGCATCGAGCGATTTTTGCAGGTTGTGCAAAAAAACATGAAAGTGAGTGATATTTACACCCAGTCGAGCGGTTTGTTTGCTAAACTAAAGAAGTCATTTAGCATCGTTAAGAGGTTAAAAGGAATTGGATTGATGGTCGTGCGAGAGACGTCATCGTGTTATACCCGCCCAGAGCCATAGAAAGAGCTCTGTACCCACCAATAGCGAGCAAGGTGGATAAGCCAGTCTGTGATTGGTTCCTGCAAAAGTGTAACAGATGCAGCAGAAATGAATGTACGGGTTTCCAGACTGAGTTGCCGGGCAAAATCAAATCGCCGGCAGATCAGGCTGGGTTTACCCAGTCTACTGTGTACTAAGACCGACGGAAAATGAAAAGTTGTGATTTTCTAGGCCGATATGGCTAGGAACTATACTCTCATTCCGGCGTAATAACAAAGACTATAGAATAACACAAGACGCGTCACTCGTATTGTTTGAATGGGAGAAAGTCCAACGCACAATATGGCAGAATAAGTCCCGCCTTCTAAATAAGAGCCAGTCGCCGATTGGTAAAGTCATCGTGTCACTGCAGCAGCCGTTAGAAGCTCCGGTTTCTATAGAAACAGTCAGACGCGTGCCTCCAAATTGAAGCTGAAGAGACGCGCATTTAGGTCGGTGCATGCGCAGTAGCCTGATCCAGCCTGAAAATACCATTTTTTTTTTCATGATTCGAGCATTTGGAAACAAAATTTATGAAACAGTGTTGTCTGATTTCATTGGTTATTTCAAATATGAAATTTAATCGAAAGCTTGGCAAACAGCTTTGGAGAATTTGATGTTTCCCCATTCAAAGAGATAGGAGCTGCACTTGGATGCCCGAGAGGCGTTTCAAAGATGGCCGCAGAGTGAAATTACTTGTCTTAAAGGGACTTTGGTAATAATCGAGGAACTTTGCTGCCATACCATGGGTGCAGCAAGCGCAATGATATTAAGCATGACCTCCTGCTTGCACAGGGAGCGAGCCTTGCAACCATGGAGACATTTGTGAGAGGCGGTGCGTAATATCATTGCGCCTGCTGCACCCATGGTATGGCAGAAAAGTTCCTTGATTATTACGCCGACATGAGAGTATAGTTCCTAGCCATATCGGCCTAGAAAATCGCAACTTTTCATTTACCATCGGTCTTAGTACACGATGTAACTACAGAAGAGTCAAGTTTTAAATGGGCAAAATATCAAAACTCTTTGGTCATTTTTGAGTGAGATGCTAACGGTCTAATCAGATTCAATGAACTATGCTAAGCTATGCTAAAAGTGATACCGCCAGACCTGGAGATTGGCTGAATGGATTCAAAAACAGTAAAACTCAACTGTTTAACTCTAGGGGAGTTGGAAAATGAGCCTATTTTCAAAAAAAAAAAAGAAAAAAAAAGTGGAGTGTTCCTTTAAATATGCCTATAAGTGCTTTTAAATGTGCCTGGATGTAAAAAATAAAAAAGTAAAATAAAAATATCAGAACAATATTTCATGGACTATGACTGAACTACAATTGAAGGCTTCAGATGCAAAAGCCTCTAAGTGCCATCTGAAATTTTCTTCTTAAAATGATCATTTTTATCAAGCTTGTATGTTTAGGGTCAATAATTTCACTCTATTAATAGAAATGCCAGTAATCAGTGAAATTACTGACCCTAAACATACAAGCTTGATAAAAGAAAATTTCAGATGGCACTTAGAGGCTTTTGCATCTGAAGTCTTCAATTATTAAAAGGATAATTGAGTATTTTGGTATATTATTTGGGCCTATTGTTTTTGGTTACATACAAGCATGCACAATTAAATAAATTAATTAGACAAATGAATAATGTAAATCACTGAATAAATAATAATGAATTTTAAACAACTGTAATAATAGTCAGCCTTGCCTCTGTCAAGCAGTTTGGAATATTTATGGATGTAATATTGTTTTCATATTTTATTTTTTCACTTATTACAGAGATGTTCCCCAAAAATATATCACTTTTCACATACCACACTTCAGCTTATGTTTTATCAATGGAAAACTGTAGCAGAAATTGTGCTGTATCTATAAATCTATTTCTGTGAATCACTTGACATCATAATCCTATTTGTGAGCAATCACAGTGCATCTTTGTCATACATGTTGTGCTCAAAACAGTACAAAAAGAACATAAACAGAGTCCTCATTTATGTTTTTTGCCCAGACTTGACTTTTATGTAAAATGTGGTGAAAGTGAAAGATGCTGATCATTACGAGGTAGAAGAATTTTCCTCTTTGTGGGTGTAGAGATAGAGGGGGAGTCTGAACATCCATATATGGGCATGCCATCAACTTTCTCTCCCTATTGGCTACAAGCGTTTTGCAGCTGCTTGTCAACAAAATGGCCTTCCTCAATTGCTTTTCGAGGACCTACCAACTATTTCTGTTTTGGTGAAATAGTATTGAAACTCTGGTTCAACAATAGAAACGACCATTTTTTTTAGACACAGTATTTAACAACACATTACTGTGTTCAAAACAGACATATATAGTTGATAAAGCCAGATGAAAATTGGGATTTTTGCTTCATTTTTGAGTTAGCTTGCAAATGCTAACAGTCTACCTGCAAACCCTCATCGACCTCAGCTTGCATTTCTAATAGTTTTTAAAAACACAGAGAGAAATTTGAATGATTGTTGACTTAAATTCAACAACACAGCCATTTTTGGTTATAAAAGTAAAGCTGTCGGAGCGAAACCAGCGGAGATTTGGTCTCAGGAGAAGGTAAGCAGAGACAACTCTAGCAGAGCTGCTACTGTTTTAGCTTGGCTTATTATTTATTGTTGATGATGACTTAAAGTGAAATGTTTTAAAACGTTTAAAAATGTAAGCTTCTGATACTACAAGAGTTGCTAAACTTCTACTGTGTAATACTGAAATAAGCCAAGTATAATATGTAAGACAGCAGTTTTACACTTCATGCAGACAGCTTAGCTAAACATATGCTAATTACACACTGGCGCAGATATATAACAGCATCAATAAAATATGTTCTCTTGAGTGGATAATATATTAGTGTTAGTTATACCGCTACCGATTATTTCGGTTGACATGACTGTTAATTGAAAGTAAAGTGGAGAGGTTCGCTCATGTTTAGATGTTATAAAGCTGGCTAATAGTTTGCAATAGCCAGTTAGCTGCTAGTCAGCTTTTAACTGCCTCGAGTCAAATGATTCAAAACGCTTTGTTTTTATTTCGACTCTTTACTGTTTTGATTTAAAAGTGTTAATTGAAATGAAAGTAAAGCACTGAAGATGTCAAGCGATTATGTTAAGTCAAGCCATGGATTAACTTGATGAGTAGGCCTAGTGAACAGGGAGAGCTGACAAAAACACTTACAGATGCTATAAATCAAGTGAAGCAGTTAATATTGCTTTAGAAGAAACAAAAAGCTGTTCAGATTTTACAAGAGTACACTCTTTAAAGTATTCTTATAATATTGTTCATGTGTCTCATTATAGCAGTTGAAATTTTGTATTGTAATTGTATTGTTTTGATTTTTCATCAATAAAAAAAGCCTCTTTGCAAGGTTAATCATCAGCAATGGGAATATTTTCTGTCTTTGTTATTTGCTATTGGTGAACGTTTGGTATGGTTAAAATAGTTTTTTTTTTTAATGCCATCGATTTGTAAGGTTTTCCAAGAATATACAGAACAATGTATGGTCATTAATATTAAACGGATAAAGGCCGATTTCACACTGTAATGTATAATTGACATTTAGAAAATAGGATGCAAATAGTATGTCCTGTCTTGTTCAGTCCTGAGTGAATCATCTTGTGGACTGACTTGTTTGACAAGTCCTTTAACATTTTGTTTGTCCTGATTAGCTGGAAGCGTACTGGAGTCATCAAATTTTTACAATCATGAGATCCAGCAGTGGATTCGCTTTCTTTCTTTTAAATAATTTTTATTCTTTTTTTTTTTATACTGATTTTAATGAAGTAATTTAATTTTCACCAGTTTAACAAAAATCCAACTTCCTTAATTTTATTCATTCAGGAAGTTATTTTTTTTTATTATACAGTTTGTCCGAACACAAGAGATTAGGTAAAACAGATTATTGGTCTGAACCATGTTTATATATATATATATATATATATTAGAGTATTAGTATTAGAGTATTAGTCACTAGTAGTTAGGTTTCAAAACAAATATACTGACATATTTAATTATTGTCACAACAGATATGAGAATTTAACTCGTCGTCGAACAGTACACATTAAACTAATCTGTATCATTCCTAAAAATTATATTGGTCAGTCTTAATCCTTGTTTAGCAAACCTCATTCATTTATAGCAGGCATGTAGTATCATATTTCATATGCAATATAAAGTGCTTCTAAAATACATTGTGGGCTAAAAATAGTAGCTTGCATTTCACAAAGCTATACCCATTAACGTTTTCTTCAAGGTCTTTCAAAACTTTGCATACAGTATGGTTAGAAACAATGCTTTTCATGCTCCATTCAGTTAGATGTAAATATTATGTTATTAAAGAGGTTAGCAAAGCAATGTGTTATAAACTGACCTAAAGTATAACTCTTCAGGTTGTCCTCCTCTACTTATTAGATGTGCCGATGTACAATATATTACAAAAATGAACATGCACGATATTATCATAGCCACTTCAAAATACTGTTAATAATTCCTTATGAAATGTTTAGATTTTTAGATGCAATTTAAGAATACTTTGCCATCAACCGGTTAAAATGTACAACAATTCCTGTACGCTACGTCAAAGATGCATGTGCGCTCTCTGATGTAAACAACAACAGAGTGCATGAAAAGCATGGCGGAACGAGTGAAGGTAGTGATGGGGATTCCTAGTGTTGGTGTCGACTGCAGCACAGGAATCGACTCACTAGTGCGTCAGAGAGCTGGAGCTGTCTCAGAAAACATCACAGTCACATACTTTTATCTTACATGTGGCTTACTTTACAAAACAATAACAGCCAATCGCATTGTAATTATACATACCTCCGTGTCAGCTTTGTGGTTTCATCAAAGTTTTTCTTCAACTCTCCTGTCCAAGCAGCTTTTTGCACTATTACAAGAGATGACTTGCTTATTGCCCTCATTCTAACATTTAGATGAATTCATTAAAGAACACATTACCCTCTTTCTCTTTTATTTAACTCTTAACTCTCGTTTATTTAACTCTGAAATGATATTCAACCAAGGCTTTTTCTCGTGACTTTTTCCTCTTTAAAATTAAATGTTGGCAACAACTAGGAAACGATGGTGATACTTATTTCAAGGTAATGTCATTTCTAAACTGGACTAATTTGGCCAGTAATGCTAAAAGTGTGTTTAAATAAAGGCTTTGTGTCGGAAATAGCCTACATTAAGTGTGTAATGATGGCAATCTTGTATTCTTATTGCTGACCCTTGTTTTGAAATGGAGCAAATGGAGTCGATTCCATCGACTTCTATAGTGGGAGTCAGGAATTGAAGTCGACTCAAAAAATCTGGAAGCAAACACCCCATTCGCAATGGTGTTCATCACAGCACTAAATACTTAATTAAAAAAATGTAATTATTAGTTAACATTAATGATAAAAAATACTTAATGTTAATTTTAACATTTACTAATGCTTTATTCAAATCAAAAGTTGTATCTGTTAATATTATATTTAATGACCTGAACTAAAAATGAATAGTTGTAAATTTAATAACTAACATTAATAATGAATAACTACTGTAACAAATCTAGATATTGCTAATTGTTAGTTGCTGGAATAACTAACATTAACTAATGGGGCCTCACTGTAAAGTGTTCTCTATAGTTCATTAGCACTTTAATCTCTTTGAAACATATGTTTACTTTATACATTATTGTATTTAAATGTTCTTTTTGTTATGTGAAATGTTATTAAATACTTTTAGGAGGACAACACTTTTTGGTAACTTAATTCAATACCATATTGATACAATATACTGTGATAAAAGCTTAATTATCATTATATGGAAATTTGATACCAACATATGCCTACAGTAGCATTCTCTCTCTTGGCAAAGGATTGGATGTTGCATATCTTCCATCAGAATTTATAAGCTCTTCTGCTAATTAATGGCCACAGATAATAGTAGGTTTTGTTATGAAGCATTGTGGCCACCCAGAATGAAAAGACTAACCTAACACTGATTGTGCAATTGTGTACCACATGTGTTGGCATGCAATGGGATCTGATAGATCCCATTTAATAAAAGGTTTTAGCCGAAGTGTTATTTAACATAACAGCATTTAACAAAAGAAGTTTGACTAACTCAATATTGAAAGCAAAATTCCTGAATGTTCACTGTTTATTGATTGGAATTTCTCAAGGATTGCTTCTTGTAGAGATTACAGATACACCAGTACCTTTTAGTACCATGTTCATGTCTGTTCCTGTTAGCTGGGATGATTAATCAGTTTAGTTGACTACTAAAATCCACTGACATTTGCATCACTGATTAAATTAATAGAATTTATTGTAGTCTGTCAGCCCAGACTTATCCTTTGCCTTCCTGGTCATGTACCAAAGAGCTGTAGATGGCAGTAATGCTTCACAATATGACTTTTCAAATTCTTGAAAAATAACTTGTTACAATAATAACAATAATAAAAATTTCAGAGGGGAAAACAATTGTGTGTAATCCTTTGTGGCAGCTGGCTTAAAAGAGCAAGTTCTTAGTTTGAGGAGTAATTGTGTTGGCAATGCTATTAAAACTATTGCATCAACACTCAAAATATAAAGTTGATCCACCCTATTAAATCTGCTGTGTATGCCAGTTACCTAACCTCTGTTCTAGAGTGAGAGAAATTTTAAAATCTCAATCAATAGGCTGGTTGTAAAAAGCTGTGACACTGAAACTTTACATAAAGTAAACCGTACAAAAGACAACATGTGCATAACTGGATCGTTGATTGTCAACATAATGGCTTAAATAACATATCTGACAGAACAGATTTTGCTGCTCAATACAACATACATCATATAAAGTAGCTTTTTTTTGGAGCACAGTGGGTGTGTTCGCATTCATTTCAGATGATTCACTACTCGGCATAACCATTTATTGCTGTAATTCTGATTGAGACATTTTAACGTAATTTACATGAATTCCGTGATACTAAGTCTTGCCTTTTTTCCTCCTTTAGTCCTCAGATGGAGTAATCTGTCCAGCTGGAACCCGCAGACCTGAAAAATGAAGATGAGTGGTGAATTGCAAAGTAGCTGCCCAGTATAGAGGCAGGTATGCTCCCCATGGGCTCACAATGAACCGTGACACCTTTTCCCACATCCGGCTGTGGTGCCCACGCCCCTTTGGCACCTACTCCCAGAATAAGCCGTACAGCAATGGTACAATTCGCAATGGAACAACTACCACCCACTGCAAGGCTGACGATTCGGGGCTTACAACCATAGAGACCCATGGAGTTGGTGAGGAGCAAGATGATGATGTTGGCACTGAAAACACCCCACCAGCTGCTTCATCTACCCTTCTGGCTCCACCACTACCTGCACCGCCCTCTCCAAATTCACAGATGGAGGATGGCAGGGTACTGCTTGATACCTGGTATGTCATCAAACCAGGCAACACCAAGGAGAAAATTGCCTTCTTTGTAGCTCACCAGTGTAATGGTGCTGGAATTGCCAGGCCTAGTGCCATGAAAGTCAAGGGAAACTGGGCTACCGATTGTACCAAGGCCAAGCGCCGTCGTCGCTGTTCCTCTTATGACCCTCCCACTAGGGCTCAAAATGTAGCCGTTGATGTACCCCCAGAATCCAACTTGACAGAGGATGGTGTTGGAGTTAGTGAGACAGATCTGCTCTCTGTGGCTGAAATGGTCGCCCTTGTAGAACAGCGTACAGCCTTGGCCCTTCAAGGTATGGTAGCGCAAGGACAAACAAGTCCTTATACAGTCCATCAGAAACCTGTCGTAATCCTCTCAGAACCCCCTTCATCTGCACCAACTTCTCAAAGTGACTTTGATCTGCTGCAGCAACAGCAGGAATCCCGACGGGTTGCTCAGGCTGTTGCGCAGTTTGAATCTCGGCAGCAGAATATCGACAGTACAACTTTGCGGCCTGAACTTAGTGGTTCAGGAGGAGACCGCATTCACACTGGTGAGTCTGTGGGTGGTGCTCCAAGCCATGGACGAGGGGAAGTACGGATTGCTTTTCGGGTGTCAAGTCTGGACCCTCGCGCCCAGTCTGAGCCTGTTGGCCGCCCTAAATGCATGTTTATGAGTTGTGGAGTCGGAGGGGGCCAAGCAGGAGCCAGGGGCAAAGAAAAGATCACTTGTGACCTCTACCAACTGGTTAGTCCCTCATCTCGAGATCCAGGTGCCCTCCTTGCTGGCTCACCAAAGGCCGATCCGCTCGGGGAAGGTATCAACGACAGGCCTCCCTCCACAACGCCAGATCCCAACCAAGACTCTGCCTCAGGAGAGAAGGCAGCAGTGGCTCGAGAGCGGATGACCGGATTCCATGTTGAGGTAGTGGTCACGGGTGCAGTAGATCAATGTGTCTTCTATGGGAAAGACAGCACAGAGAATGTTCAAGAAGAGACTGTATGTTTTGCTATGCCCAATGGGGCTAACTCAACTGAATCCTCAGAGGATCCGCCTCCTGGCCAACTGTTCTTTCTGCAGTCACCAGCTACTGAAGATGAGAGTTGTTCAACAGTAAACAGCGGTATGCTGTCTTTAGACTGTGCAAACAACAATGGGCCAGTGGGGCCTACTGTAGAGAGGCCAGACTCCCCACTGGCAACTGTGGATGATTGTTCTGATCCTCCGTTGTGCCGCCTCTACCGACACGTCTCCCATGACTTCCTTGAGATTCGCTTTCAGATCCAGCGGCTTCTGGAACCACGGCAATACATGCTTTTGCTTCCGGACCACATCATGGTCAATATCTTCAGCTACCTGCCCACCCGTTCGCTAGCGGCCCTCAAATGCACTTGCCATGATTTCAAGACCCTGATCGAGACGTACGGTGTGCGTGCTACAGACTCTCGCTGGAACCAGGACCCGTTGTACCGCGATGACCCCTGCAAGCAGTGCAAGCGGCAGTATGAGCGGGGAGATGTGTCGCTCTGCCGCTGGCACCCTAAACCTTACCACCACGACTTGCCTTATGGACGTTCCTACTGGATGTGTTGTCGGCGCACAGATAAGGACACGCCTGGCTGTCGAGTTGGGCTACATGATAACAACTGGGTACAGCCATGCGAGCTGGTTCAGGCCCGCGCCAAAAGAGACGATGGGAGGTAAAGGATTGAGTTGGGGGATTGTCATTTCTCTCCCTACTTTCGCTCTACTGAAACCTCATGCCACTGTACTATTTAAGGTTGTGCTCGCCTCTCCTATCTTAGCTTGTTAACCTTGCTATCATTGTCAGTATCAGTTCTTATCAGTGCACCATACTTAATTCTTGGTCCCTTCATGAGTAGACCAATGTTTCGATATTTGGAAACCAATGCTGGTAAAATGAGCTGCATGGGACTAGTCTTCACTTGTACTTCTGAATTGGTTAGAAAATCTTACGGCTTGGCAATCTTCAAAGACCAGCTCTGATTCAGACCCCAACCTTACAAAAAGAAAAACTGCAGGCTAGACAAAGGACTGAGAGTATAACTTCAGGGGTTGTTGTCAAGTTAAATTTGCTGTCCCTTTGGTCAAAAGCGTGCAAAATGATGTCACTTTACAAATCCCTGATGTCACTTTGTAATCAACAGTTTGACTGCTTGTTAGATTTTTTTGTGTGAATGTGAGTGAATAATATTTTTTTTGTTGTTGTTGGACTTCATTTTTCCTCTACTTCAAATTGATTTATGAAATCAGTCTTTATTTCTTGACCAGACCTTTCCTCTTACCTATCTCTTTGCCTGCCAGGCTGTCTGTGTGCTTGTTGGCAAAGGCAGCTTTTGCCAAAGCAGTAATTAGCTTCATGTGGCTGAAAGAACAACAAAGAACAGGACGACTCAAAACCTGATTCTAGCCTTAACCCTGTTCGTTCTGCTCATTCCACCAGTCTGTGAAATCTTACAAACAGAAACATTGATGCTGATCCCTCTGGTTTGGGAGACCGTTCTAGGTTTCACCATCAATCTGCTATTGGGAATTTTTGCCTCTAAAATGAATAAAAGATATTTAAAACTGGAGTCTGTGATATTATGTTTTCTTGGTGACTTCAACAGTCAAATATTTGTAATTCAGTTTATTTGTATGAATTATCTTGTTACATTTTTGTTTTTTCTGCAATGTACATGGCATTAGTTGGTGTGGATATGATCTTAATAAAAGGTGCACTATGGAACTTTGGCCTCTCTGTTGCCATCTGTGGTTGAAATATAAAATTGCAAATTACTTGCAAAGATGTTTTGTTTGGTATGCGATGGTACTACTTGTTGGAATTGTTTACTTATCTTCCATAGTGCATCTTTTATGTGTATATAGGAGTTTTATTTGGGGGAAAAAGAAAAAAAACTTTATTTGGAAAAAAAAATCAAAGCTGTTTATTTCAGTGACACTTGAGGTCTTTTCTGTTTGACCGTATCAACGTCTCAAAAATGAAATCCAACATACCAATCCAAATAGTTTTTAATTAAACTTCTACAATGTTTTTATTGCATTTTCAGTGATCATTTAAAGTACTGTTTTCATACACTGTATCAGGTACATGTTAGTCATTAACAGATTCTGTAGACGTGTACAAATTCAAAGATTTAAATCAGTGTTTCCCAACCCTGGTCCTGGAGTACACTTATCAGTGTGGAGTACACATCTTCTCCGTTATCTGACACTCATTTCAGGAGTGTCTAGTAACAAACTGATGAGTTGAATCATTTGTGTTTGATTTCAAAGACACTAAATACACCCCCGGTTTCACGCAATAGCTTAAGCTAGTCCCAGACTAAAATGCATGTTTGAGCTGTTGTAACTGAAAGTAACATATCTTAAAATATGTCGGTGCCATTGTTTTGTCTCAAGATGCACACCAGTAATGTTTTTTTTTTTTTCTAGTGAACATTTATAAAAGTTACTTAAATATCCTAATTGAACTAAGGGCTAATCCTGATTTAGGCTAACCCTGTCTGTGAAACCGGGCCACAGTGTTGGGAATACTCTAGGCTTTTCACACTTGAAACAGTTAACCCTGGGTTACTCCTAAACCCCGGGTAAACGGAATCTTGCTTCACATTTAACACTGCTCATAATTTATCCAGAGTTAACAATTAATCCTGGGTATTCGTAAACCCGTGTTTCACACCGTTCCTAAACCCTGGATTAACATTCTTATTATTAATCGCTTTATAATATTAATATTGAACCACTGTACTCACATGAACTGATTTAAATATGTTATAGTACATTAATGGATCTTGAGAGAGGAAATGTCATTGCTCCATATGCAGGCCTCACGGAGCCATCGGATTTCAACAAAAATATCTTAATTTTCATTCCGAAGATTAATGAAGGTCTTATGGGTGTGGAACAGCATGAGGGTGAGTAATTAATGACAGAATTTTCATTTTTGGGTGAACTAACCCTTTAAGCGCAGTGTGAAAAGCCCTTCTAAGACCAGGGTAGGGAAACACTGATTTATGTCTTATGGTCAGGATTTCCTCCTCATGCATAGTATCCCCAAAAATAAACAGCCACAGACATCATTATTAGCGCATTAGCATTGACTAAATACTTCCACAGTGGTTCTTCACTTATGTCAGGTAATTGTTTTGATGCTTCTGCCACTTCCTCTTCTGTAGGCTCTGGAGCCTGAGCATCACTTATGCCACAAAACCAGCCAATAATCTTCATCATTATAGATCGGTCACCAGGTTCAACTATGGCAGAGAGTAGAGAATTAAAAATATATTAATAATAATAAATAAAGGACAAGGGTTGGATACCCCTGACCTAAAAATATACATTTTATCAACAAATGTTAATAATTTCTGTAAAATAAATGAAGCAACATGTCATCTTACTTTGATCCTCATCAGTTACGACCTTCTCCTTTTCATCTGCGTCTCTTCGTGCTTTCCTTCCTCGTTCCTGCTCTTCCTGGTCCAGATCGACCCTTTCTTCTTTAGAATGGCGTAAGGTAAAGACAAGGCGATGGAGCTTGGCAAAGAGGGCAAGGTAAATGTTATTAATAATAAATAGAAGTGTTTTAAGCTTCTTCAGCAGTTGATAAAACAACTTACATGTTTGTCCTCTATGGGTGGGGTGTTGTAGCTTACAAACAGCACTAGAATAATGGTGCAGAAGAAGAGCAGCATTGCAAAGTAAAGGTAATGAACTCCACATATAAGTTTTGGACAGGTGGATGGAAAGAGGCAGCTTCCTGAGCCATATGCATACTCGGGTACCATGCGACACAGACCCATAACCAGTCCTCCCATCAAGCCCCAGAAAGCCCCCTAAGGAACGAAAGGTGAGGATGCAAGCTTTTGGTAAATTTGTGTTGTAGGCATGTGACGTTACATTAAATGAAGACTAAATATGTACAAAGCAGACACTTACTGACTCATTGACTCTCTTCACAAAAATGGCAAGGAAGAAGACTGCTGCAATAGGTGGAGCTAAGTAACTAGTCACAGATTGAATATAATCAAACAGCTGACCACTCTGGGCTGCCTGGACAACTGGGATCCAGCAAATGCTAATAGCGACAATGCAGAGTATCCACACCCTGTTACAGAAGTTAATACATGTGTTCAGGCCATGAAAATCGTAGAAAGAAATGCAAATGTTATGACATTAAGGTTGAACCGCAAGTACAATAAATATAGTAACTAATTATTAGTGATCGACCGATATTGATTTTTTATAACCGATACCGATACCGATTATTTGCATGTCGGTTTATCGGTTATCGGTTTATGTACCCGATAACCGATATGCAGAACCGATATTTATTTACTGTTATACTTCTGTTTTTGACAATTATTACAACACAAATGAGCTGAACAAACCATTTTATTTATAACAATCACTCCCTCCTTGCATACAAAAAAAAAAAAAAAACTTTACTGAATAATATTAGCTGGAATATATAACATTATCAGGAAAGTAACAAATAAAACAGCATACATCATTGCATTTTCCAACAAGTGTTATTAATTATTATGTTTTGTCGGTCTAGATCATGAAATGCTTTCTGACAAAGTGCTGTAACTTATCTATGCATTTACACAAAACTATAAATTGGGCTACTCAACCGCGATCGCGTGTGGAGATACTAAATAATTTCCACAGAGCTGCATTTATTTAGATTTGTATTAACTAAATAATGGTTATGTAGTAAATCAAATGATTATATAATCTAATAAAGTTAAACAGCACTTGTCAGTTGGCATTTTATGATCTAAATTTAATCTAACGTTAAATCATGAAATGCCAACTGACAAAGTGCTGTTTGACTATAACTTAATCAACCGCGATCGCGCATGGAGATAATTAATTTCCACAAAGCGGTAGGCTATATTTATATGTGTATTAGCGAAATAATTGTTATGTAGTAAATGATAATATAATCTAGGGTGTTTAAACAAGATAATCTTGTCAAAAGTTTCATTCAGTGACCGTGCTTAATCCTCCTGATCATCCGTCAATTGCTAAGCAATATGAACGAACTTTTTCTTCTAGACTAATGGTGAGCAAATACAACAGATATTGAATTAAATTCAGCGCTTTTATTTTCAACATGCACTCATTCATGTCTGTTTTATTTAATTCATGTAAAGTTACGTCTTTATTGGGGCAGGACATGACGAATTACACTACGTGACTCAATGAGTTCGTCTCAATTGTTTAGAAACAAGCTGCATAAATTAACTATATCAGGAATTTATGTCTCAGATCTCATTTGTGCTTGTCTGTTATGTTAAATAAAGTTGATTAATTAAAGCAAACCAAGTAGAACATATACTTTACCTGTGCACTGAGTTGTTGTTGACTGATCTCCTCAGACGGAGGAAGTCTCAAAACGGCCACAAGATGGCGCCGTAAATCGGCGAATCCGATATTACAAAACCGATACCCGATTATGGAAAAATGCTTAAATATCGGAAAAATATCGGTAAACCGATACATCGGTCGATCACTACTAATTATTTGAGTAATATTAAAGCTGCAGTCCGTAAGTTTTGCCTTTTTTGTCGCCACCTCTGTTTGAAACATGCAATTGCAGTTATTTGCGGAATTATCATCTTTACGTGGGTTGTGCATCGGCAAGACTCCTCAGCGAGGATGAATCTAATGTTTGCTGTCAGTCGCTACATCGGTGTGGATACTGTACTTCAGAATCACAGATTCTACATCTTGGAAGTATGACCAACATAAGAATTTTCCGGAAAATGAACAATGTCTGCCACTTTTGTTCTGACCAACTGAGAAAAAAAGCATTACAATAAATCACGCTGATTAAATCTAACGATCGCTTATCTTGGATCACATCAAACCATGCAAATTATTATTATTGTTATACTTTGTTGTTTTGTTAATGTTAACAACATCAGCATTGCGTGACTATGTGTATTTAGTGTGTTACCTGTAGATTTCAATCTCTGTAGCCATTCCGCAGTCCGAAGTCTTTTGTTTTTGACTACAGTAATCCTTTCTGGATTACAATCCGCCATCAAAATGATAAGTTTAATTATTGCAGCTGCTGTGAGAAAAGGCTATAAATGATCCGCCGCCTGCAGCATCCTCACATGATATAGCCTACTAGCTGGGACTCCTTTCTTTCTGTTTACAGATGTGACGTAATGATGCAAAGATGAACAGCTACATGCTTGAATTTCCCGCGGAAACCCACCAGTACCATTTGAATTATAAAACATTATTATAGCTAACCGTTGTGAATCGGGCTAAGGTAAGGAGATAGTTTTCACATTCACTGGTTATGTACTTGCTCAAATATTGATTTTGGATCGTTTTTAACCAAAAAAAAAAGTGACGGACAGCAGCTTTAAATTATAATAATTAATATTTTTCCTGTCCTTTTTAGTAGTTTCCATATTTGTTGGAATTTAGGAGAAGGTTTGGGAGTGATCACAAACTAGATCTTATTTTTGTAGGTTCCTTGGTTACAAGAGATAACTGACCCAATCATACAAGAGAACGTTTCTATTTTATGCTTTGGCAAATTGGTGGAAAATTCTTAGGAAACTTTGTTTTGGGGAAAAAAAAAAAAGGAATCATGAAGGTCCGGCCTTAAACCCAACTGTCAATGAGATGTAAGCAGAAGCAGAATTCACCACAAATTTGCCAAAACATAAAATAGTTATGAATTGCAATGAGAGTGTTGAGGAGATAACAAAGATAGCAAAGTTGCTTGATGCAATTGATGTGGAAATTGTAATTATTTTCCGAACATTGTTTCTTCACAATTCCTCAAAATAATTACTAATTGTATTGTTAAAGGGATAGTTCACCCAAAAATTTAAATTCCATCATCATTTACTCACCATCTAGTTGTTCCAAACACAAATATTTTGCAGAAGGTTTGTAACCAGGCCACTTTGGGGCAACATTGACTTCCATAGTAGGAAAAAAAAGTACTATGGAAGTCAATGGTGCCCCAGAACTGTTCAATTTCCCACATTCTTTAAAACATCTTCCTTTGTGTTCAACAGAACAAAGAAACTCATGCAGGTTTGGAACAACCTGAGGGTGAGTAAATGATGACAGAATTTTAATTTTTGGGTGAACTATCCCTTTAAGAACTAGGAATTGGAACAAGAATTGGTATTGATGTAATTTGCACTATATAATTTGAAAACAGTATAAATTGACACACAGGCAGACCTAATTAGTGTGATTATACATATAAATTGAATGGATCCAAACCTTCCAACAACCATAAGCTCTTTATCTCTAGCTTGAGGCCGGATACGAGTCCAAATGTCCATGGTGAACAAGGTGCTACTGCTGTTGAAGATGGATGCTAGTGAGCTCATGAGAGCTGCTAACATAACTGCCAGCATTAAACCTCTGAGACCTGTTTAAGGATTGATTAAAGGCAATAGGATTGAGGATTAAAAAGTGCAACCCGAACTACTTTTAAATTAAATTAAACTTTGTAAAGGTATAAAGGATTATAATTAAATCACCTGTTGGCATTACAGAAACCACTAGTTTGGGGTAGGCAATGTTGGAGCAGCCGACCTCTGTGCCACAGACTTTGTTACAGATGCTTGGCTCCACACAGCCTACTTCATCTGAAAATTTTCATTTTTTATTGTTGGTATTCTCTGACCAAAATTGTAATTATAAAGACATGTGGTATTAAATATGCTTATACTATTAAAATACATACCAGGGTAAAGCACTCTGCTGATCATGCCTGGAAACACCATGAGGAACATAGGGAGCAGTTTCAGGTACCCACACAATATACATCCTGCCTTTACATGCGTCAGAGTGCGGGCAGCCAAACAGCGTTGCACAATTACCTGCAGAATACAACATGTAAAGTGAAAAAAAAAATTTAGCAAAGAAGACAGTGTTATATATTTAGAATTCTTTATCCCTAAAATACTCTGTCCTCACCTGATCAGTACACCAGTACCAGCTACCAATAATTGCGATGCCAAATAACACACCCGGCCATGGCAAGTCCCCAGTCGTGGGATCCCTGAGCAAATGAAAGGCATCCTCTCGTGGAGTGTAACATTGTTCAGAGATATTATACCTCTGAGGGTCAAGGGAAATCCTCTGAGATGGTAAAGATAAACTATACTTCTCCAGTAAGGCGTTGTAACCTCCAACTTCATAGAAGGCTGTTGACAAGTAGGGGACAAAACAAAAGTCAGTCAGTAGCTTTATTGATACTGCTTACATAAGTGTGTGTATGCCTATAAATATTA
Source organism: Megalobrama amblycephala (assembly GCF_018812025.1). Lineage (NCBI taxonomy): Eukaryota > Metazoa > Chordata > Actinopteri > Cypriniformes > Xenocyprididae > Megalobrama > Megalobrama amblycephala. The sequence goes on along the minus strand of NC_063059.1, from coordinate 33,881,219 downwards.
GGGCTGTCGATTTAAAGCGTTAATTAAAACTTATGGAGAAAGATGCTAGAATACTCACCCATACCAAGCGTTCTGCTCATATCACCCCAATTTTGTATGATCTCCACTGGCTTCCAGTTGCTTACAGTATTAAATTCAAAATTCTCTTGCTCGCTTTTAAATATTTGCATGGCTTGGCTCCCCCTTATCTTTGTAATGCTCATCCCCTACACCCCGACTCGCTCACTACGTTCCTCTGACTCTGGCCTTCTCGTTGTCCCTCGGCATCGCCTCTCTTCAATGTGGGGCAGATCATTCAGTGCGAGCGCACACAAACTCTAGAATTTTCTCCCCCGCTCAATTGTGTTAATAATATCTCTAAATTTAAATCATTAATCAAAACTCACTTGTTTTTTGAACATTATACCTCTGATTTGATGGTTTGACTGCTCTGCTTAATTAACTAATAGTTCTCTGAATGTTATGTTATGTCTCTTAAAGGGTTAGTTCACCCAAAAATGAAAATTTTGTCATTTATTACTTATCCTCATAACGTTCCACACCCGACTTCGTTCATCTTCAGAACACAAATTAAGATATTTTAGTTGAAATCCGATGCCTCAGTGAGGCCTGCATAGGGAGCAATGACACTTCCTCTCTCAAGATCCATAAAGGTACTAAAAACATATTTAAATCAGTTCATGTGAGTACAGTGGTTCAATATTAATATTATAAAGAGACGAGAATATTTTTGGAGCGCCAAAAAAACAAAATAAGGACTTATTTAGTGATGGCCGGAGCATAAATGAATCAGTGTATCGAATCAGCGGTTCGGAGCGCCAAAGTCACATGATTTCAGCCGTTGGCAGTTTGACACGCGATCTGAATCATGATTCAATACGCTGATTCAGATATAGTTATCAAATCTCCAGTAGGGGGCCCCGCGATCACGTTCCTTTTACCCCGTAGTAGTAATCTCGATCGCCCCACAAAAACGCAAAAAAAATCACTATTGCCCAAAGTTGTACTTTTAAACACCACGACGCATGCGGATGATGCTGAAGCAGGAGCCGGTCAATACTGAGCCAGCGGTCGGACGTAGAACACGAAGCCCGCACTGCGTTCACAACATCAACTGCGTATGACAATAGTTCAAATTGTCAAATAAAGTCGTTATTTTTGTTTTGTTTTTGCACACAAAATGTATTCTCGTAGCTTCATAACATTACGTTTGAAAGGATTAGTTCACTTTCAAATTCAAATTTCCTGATAATTTACTCACCCCCATGACATCCAAGATGTTCATGTCCTTCTTTCTTCAGTCGAAAAGAAATTAAGGTTTTTGATGTAAACATTCCAGGATTATTCTCCTTATAGTGGACTTCAATGGACTCCAAATGGTTGAAGGTCAAAATTACAGTTTCAGTGCTGCTTCAAAGCGCTCTACACGATCCCAGATGAGGAAGAAGCGAAATGATCGGTCATTTTCTAAATTTTTTTTTTTAAATGATATACGTTGTAACATTAAACGCTTGTCTTGAACTAGCTCTCTTCTTCTTCTCTAGTAGAATTCCGGCAGTGTAGACACTGCTAAGTGTATTACTGCCCTCCACAGATCAAAGTTTGAACTAAATTCTCATATACAATATGCTTGTGCAAGTATATAACAATTATTTCAAACTTTGACCTGTGGAGGGCAGTAATACACTTAGCAGCGTCTACACTGCCGGAATTCAAATAGAGAAGATGAAGAAGAGAGCGCTAGCTCAAGATGAGCGTTTGTGGTTAAAACGCATATAATTTTAATTTTTTTTTGGAAAATGAGCGATGATTTCTCTAGATAAGACCCTTATTTCTCGTCTGGTATCGTTTAAAGCCCTTTGAAGCTGCACTGAAACTGTAATTTTGACCTTGAATTGTTTGGAGTCCATTGAAGTCCACTATAAGGAGAATAATCCTGGAATGTTTACATCAAAAACCTTAATTTCTTTTCGACTGAAGAAAGAAGGACATGAACATCTTGGATGTCATGGGGGTGAGTAAATTATCAGGAAATTTGAATTTGAAAGTGAACTAATCCTTGAACCACTGTAGTCACATTGACTATTTTAACAAGGTCTTTACTACCTTTGTGGACCTCAAAAGGTGCAATGATGTTGCTGCCTATGTGTGGTTCAGATACCTCTCAGATTTCATCAAAAATATCTTCCAAAAGATATTGTGTTCTGAAGATGAATGAAGGTCTTACAGGTTTGGAACGAAATGAGAGTTAGTAATTAATTACAGAAATTTCATTTTTGGCTGAACTAACCCTTTAACACAGTACAGTGGGCCCTGTTTTTACAAATGAGAACAATATAAGCAAACCAACAACAGGCCAACAATATGGAAGTTAGTCTGGCTCAGTACATGTAGCAAAGTAAAAAAAAAAAAAAGATTAGTAAGTGTTAGTAAATTGATTATTTAAGTGTTGACAGTGGTTTTCAGTGTCAAACTTAGTGCTTAAACTTAGTTGATGTTTAACTCAGAAAAAAACAACCATTAAGAAGAGCATTTGTCGTCCTTCCTCAGGAACATGACATTGCATGGAGCTGTATGTAACTCTCATCAAGTAATAAGAATGAATGGATTCCAAGCAGTTGATACTTACAGAATCCCATGAGGACAAAGGCTCCACCAATGATAACAAAGTCTGGACAGTATCTGTATACATCAGCGCAGCCAGTCCTCCTACAGAGGTCATTTGCAAGACATTTTGTGGGCCACAACAAATGGACAGAGCTCAAATAGATTATTTTGTTCCTAAATGCTATTTAATATCAACATTGTCTAATACTGATTCTTTTCTAGAGATGATAAGCATTCCTGTTGCAGAAACAGTAGATAAAAACTTTGAATGTAGGCGTCTGCTAAATTTAGGCCTAAATGAAATGAGATGGATCAGCAGGTGATTTTACCTGTGACAGTATAGAGTGCTGTAATGCAGAGAAGAGCGATCACTGCAACATAGATATTCCAGCCAAGAGCCTGCTGTATAAAAACCGCTCCTGAGAACATGTCAACCTACAATCAGCGAGGAGGAGAAACTGGTGAATTGGTGACCTTTCACATGTGTAAAATAAGAAAACAGCTCATTCGTTTTTTCTATTATCCGGATTTGATTTTACACTTACAGAAATCTTTGTGAAGATGTAAAGGAAAAGTGAAACGACAGAGAGATACAAGCTAATTCTACTCCCTCCAAATCTTTTCTTGAGGTACTGTGGCATTGTAATCACCTTTTGGGCGAAAAAAAAGAGTCTTTTACTTACATTATTCAAATAAACATTTGTCATCTAAAAATGATGAAAAATGAACATACCCCTGCGGTTAAATAAACAGGGACGAACACCCAGCCCAGCAACAAAACAATAAATAATGCCTGTGAAACAGAAGAATTTTTTTATATTCAAAACTAATTATTGGAATCTCTTTCAAAATACACCAATGACAATATTCTTATTTATTAAAATGTCCAGTTTACATTCCACTCAAAACCCCCGACGGCTATTCCACTCGCAGCTGCTGTTCCTGCGAGGCCAACAAAATGGCCGCTGCCAATGTTGCTCGCAAAAAGAGACGTTCCCACCTACGTGTGCGATGTGAGGGGGAATAAACACATGGAAAAAGAGAAAATAAGCATTGATAATTTTTTTATATGAGTTGTATTGCCACAAAACTGTGACTTAAAGGGATAGTTCTCCCAAAAATTAAACTTCTGTCATCATTTACTCACCCTCAAGTTGTTCCAAACCTGAATTTCTTCTGTTGAACACAAAAGAAGATATTTTGCAAAATTTTGTTTAAACAAACAGTTGATGAGCCCCATTGATTTCCATTTTTTTTCCATACAATGGAAGACAATGGAGTCCATCATACGGAAGAGGATTAGGGGCAAGCAATAATAAAAAATAAAACCATCTCGAGATTAAAGTTGTTAAATTTTGAGAAAAAACACGTTAAATTTTGAGAAAAAAGTCGAAATAAAATGTTGAGAATAAACTCATTAAATTACGAGAAAAAACTCATTAAATTTCGAGAAAAAGGTCGAGATAAAATGTTGAGAATAAAGTCAATTAAATTATGAGAAAAAAAGTCATTAAATTACGAGAACAAGTTCGTTAAATTATGAGAAAAATGTCTTTAAATTTCGAGAAAAAGGTTGAGATAAAATGTTGAGAATAAAGTCGTTCAGTTACGAGAAAAAGTCATTAAATTACGAGAACTCGTTAAATTTCGAGAAAAAAGTCGAGATAAAATGTTGAGAATAAAGTCGTTCAGTTACGAGAAAAAGTCATTAAATTACGAGAACTCGTTAAATTTCGAGAAAAAAGTCGAGATAAAATGTTGAGAATAAAGTCATTAAATTACGAGAATAAACTCATTAAATTACGAGAAAAAAGTCGTTAAATTACGAGAACAAATTTGTTAAATTATGAGAAAAATTTAGTTAAATTTCGAGAAAAAAGTTGAGATAAAATGTTGAGAATAAAGTCGTTAAATTTCGAGAACAAATTCGTTAAATTATGAGAAAAATGTCATTAAATTTCAAGAAAAAAGTTGAGATACAATGTTGAGAATAAAGTTGTTAAATTACGAGAAAAATTCGTTAAATTATGAGAAAAATGTCGTTAAATTTCAAAAAAAAAAGTTGAGATACAATGTTGAGAATAAAGTTGTTAAATTACGAGAAAAAGTCGTTAAATTACGAGAACAAACTCGTTAAATTTCGAGAAAAACGTTGAGATAAAATGTTGAGAATAAAGTCATTAAATTACGAGAATAAACTCATTAAATTACGAGAAAAAAGTCGTTAAATTACGAGAACAAATTTGTTAAATTACGAGAATAAATTTGTTAATTTAATGACTTTATTCTCAACATTTTATCTCGACTTTTTTCTCGAAATTTAAAATTTTTCTCATAATTTAACGAATTTGTTCTCGTAATTTAACGACTTTTTTTCTCATAATTTAATGACTTTATTCTCAACATTTTATCTCAACTTTTTTCTCGAAATTTAACATTTTTCTCATAATTTAACGAATTTGTTCTCGTAATTTAACGACTTTTTTTCTCATAATTTAATGACTTTATTCTCAACATTTTATCTCGACTTTTTTCTCGAAATTTAACGACATTTTTCTCATAATTTAACGAATTTGTTCTCGTAAATTAACGACTTTTTTCTCGTAATTTAACGAGTTTATTCTCAACATTTTATCTCAACTTTTTTCTCGGAATGTAACGAGTTTTTTCTCGAAATTTAACAACTTTAATCTCGAGATGGTTTTATTTTTTTATTATTGCTTGGCCCTAATCCTCTTCTGTAGAAATAAAATGTTGAGAATAAACTCGTTAAATTACGAATTTGTTCTCATAATTTAACAACTTTTTTCTCGTAATTTAATGACTTTATTCTCAACATTTTATCTCGACTTTTTTCTCATAATTTAACGAATTTGTTCTCATAATCTAACGACTTTTTTTCTCGTAATTTAATAACTTTATTCTCAACATTTTATCTCGAAATGTAACGAGTTTTTTCTCAAAATTTAACAACTTTAATCTCGAGGTGGTTTTATTTTTTTATTATTGCTTGGCCCTAATCCTCTTCCATACCCATCAACTGTTACTCATATTCTTCAAAATATCTTTTGTGTTCAGCAAAATAAAGAAATTTATGCAGGTTTGGACAAAATTTTCATTTTTGGGTGAACTATCCCTTTAACATTTAATCTAAAGAATTTACACAGGTTTTTAATTGAACTTTTAATTTTAATAAAGTTATTACTCACAGGCCACCACACCATGGTCCGACCTGCAAGAAAGTAGCCGCCTACGGTGCCACGATTAGTCCTAAATGTAGACTAAAAGATGAAAATAAATAAATATTTGCTACATTCTCCATAAATTAAAAAATGTAATTTTAACAGACATATCAATTAGCAGCTATCTGGCACTTTAAAACACAAAAAAATTTTCACCTACCCAAATTCCTACTGCAATAACCACCAAAAAGTAGCCAATAATCACACTGATGTCAGCTGGATTGTTGATGGTTACGTGTTTCTCTGTAGTGTTCTCCATTTTTGTAGGCAGACAGACACAATGCTAATTTCATTTATGAGATGACAAGATGTGAAACAAACACCACGGATGAAGCACTCGACAAAGAAAAATTGTCTTCATACAGGATTTGAGGGTAAAATCCATGATCTTTGCCCACATGGCAAAAAAGGCTGATGAAGGAATATTATCAACAACAATAATTAACTTATTACTAGTACCCACTCGGGAAAGACTAACACTTTTAAGCATTAAATGTTAATCAAACTTACATCTTATATGCTGTAGTACTTTCAATAGAAAACAAAAGAGTGTAGTATTTAAATTATTGTTTAATTACATAATAAAAGGCATATGAGAAAGCATTAATATGGGCTCTTTAAAATAACAGAACAATTTCCTTGTTGTTACAGTGTAATACATTTGAGTAATATTAACTTACATGTATTTGCTATAGCATTAGGTGCATGTAATTATGCATAATTTACTGTTATTACTAAGTACATTTAACACTAAAATAACGTTTCTTCTTGTTTGTGTTTGACACCAATGTATAAAACGTAAAGTAATGTTTGGTATTTATGGTTTTAAATATACATCACTTATTAATAGTCACTGTACAGTTCTAACCTTATTTGGAAATAACTAAAAGAGGAGGGGAAAACTATTGTAAGGTCTGGTTAATAATCTTGCACTTTGGTGTGTGACAGTATCACTACTTCACTGCTTTAAAATGCTACAACAACTCCCCTATATTTGCAAGACAAGCCATAAAAAACTTGAGTTCAATTTATTTTAATGAAAACCAGAGTACAGACTTTCCATTCAAACAATGTTCAATATTTTACAATTCTAGGTCTTTCAAAACAAACAGACCTGTTTGACATCAGATGTAAATACAGAGTCCTGTTTGTCTCTGAGAAAATAATGTTACTGTAAGACAAAAAGAACAACGAAATCATACAAAAAGCATTCATTTGGTTTCTATTGCGATTCTATGTTTCAAACATTTCAGATGAGATGACCAGCTAAACCCAAAAGATGGCATTAAAGCACTACTGATACATATACTGATCCACTTCATCGAGGGCAAGCTGAACAGTGCGTTACAACGATGTGCAGAAAATCATCGATCACTATGTCATGATTAACTCAAACCTTCAGAGATGTAAAAAAAAAAAAAAAAAAAAAAAAAAAAAAAAATCAGTCACACATGATACTGAAGGATTGTAACATGGACTGTGTTAATGTTAAGACTCGTGTTGTGTTGCATTATTGTTCAATGTTAGTTCAGTAATGTAAGATTAAAAGACATACATGTCAGTCCAAGAGCCAGCGCTGCATTTCGTGATTTCATTTGAAAAAAGAATTTAGGACATGTATTGTAAATGCATTTCAGAATAACTTTTCATGATGTTATGATACAGTAGAGTTTGCAACACAAATTTTAATAGCTATATAATTGAAAATTACATTTAGCGGTTATCATCTGGGTTCTATGTTTCCATGTCAGTAACGAATGTATGTATTGTACGCAAAATGAACTAACGCAAAAACAATTTACAAATAAAAAGAAATGTTAAAAGAAAAAAAAAATGCTTTCATTGCTAACCCTGACTGGCCAAAAAGAAAAAAGAAAGCAAGAAAAAAGAAGAAGAAAGAAATGGGGGAATCCACTCCTTTATTAAATGTAATAAATTACTTGTGGTTTAGAGAGCGCAGATAAAACGCTCTGAAAAACTTCATGTATGCTAGCGATCGTTTGCCAGATAAAATTTCAGAATAACCAGAGCAACATGTTTTACCCAAGCAATTTATCCAGTCACATGACTTTAAGGGAAAGACGTCTTTTAAATGCACATCATACAATTTAATCTGTAAATGTATTTCTGTCATAGTTTATGCGCATGTTTAAAAAAAAAAAAAAAAAAAACATCTCAAAAGAAGTGTACACATTTATTGAGAACATTATGGATATTTTATTCCCATAGTGGTTTTTGCATCCAGCAATTTTGGGATACTACATAGAAATGCTGGTTGACGGAAAAAAAAAAAAAAAAAAAAAAAAAAAAATCTCATGATGTTGCTTAACAGCGGTTTGATACAAGTGTAATTTGTCGCCACTGTCATCAAAAAAAATTAAAATGACAAAGATTTTAAAAGCTGCTTAGACATTTTAAGAGACCCCATATTAATGTCCTTTACATTACAGTAGTATCCACTGCTGTAAGAGAAGCGATCTTGATGTTCGAATGCGTGTAAACTACACTCAGCCTCACAGGAATGACTTTAAGCAAAAAGGTTCAAATAAACTTCAATGACTTTTTACTCATTGAGTCAAACAACCTGCTCTGATTTCAAACGTTTTATTATTCTCCAAGATTGCCATTTCTAAGCTCAATTTTTTATTAAGCGCAAAGCATTCTGAAATCAAACCCAAATATTATGCTTATTTTTCCGTCAATACTTAGTAAATGAAAACTTGCGTTCAGCTTGCAGAAATGAAATAATGAATTTCAAAACATCTAGACATCAACCAAGAGTAAAGATGTAAAAGTAGGTGCATAAACTTGTCCGAAATGCCCTTTTGTCTCTTTGAAAAATCACACTCCCTGATTCGCCCTGTCAATCCGCATGACTCTGCATGACCGGGTCGGCCGTTTCTCCTTCCCTCGTTTCTGTTGAGCAGCCCGAAGACGTGCTAAAATGTGTTTTTTGGGGAACTTCAGGGTGGTACATCCAAACTGGCTAACGCCTCCTGTATCCCCGGGCAATTTCTCCCGTCTTTGGACCCAGCTTCGCCAGCCAGGTTTCCAGCAGTAGACGCTGTCGTAAAATCTCGATCCGTTCTCACCACCCAATACGTATATCCTGCGCTTCCATCTAGCCACACCTCCAGCAGCGATGCGCCTCGGCAGGCCTGGAAAAACCACCGGACTAGGGGCGCGGTCGCTTCCGCCACCCCCACGCTCTGCTCCGACCGCCACCTCCCGCTCCAATCCAGATCCTCGTCCCTCTCGGAAGAACAGCACGCGCCCTGTGGCATCTAGCGGTTCGGCCTGGGTGTAGTTGCCATCGAGGAACTTGGCGGCATCGCGCAAGTAACCGCCAACGGCACAAACGCCGCCACGTACTGCTACTCCTCCAGCCAGGCAGGTGGCGCCAGAGTCTAGGGCGACACGGCTCCAGGTCCTTGTAACGGTGTGGTAGATAAGCACGCCAGCATGCACCACAGCCCTGCTCTGCTCCAGCGTGGTACCACCAAGCAAGTAGAGCCGACAGCGAAGGGCAGCGCAAGCGAAAGAGCGCAACGGCAACGGCAAACGAGGTCCAGGCGCCCAGGTCAGCGCGTTAAGGTCAAATCTTTCACATGTGTCTAGAAATGCTGTTCGGTTACAGCCGCCGAGAGCGTATAAAAAACCTCCACAGCCAAGAAGACCCAACATCGCACGTGGTTCAGCCATCAATGGCTGTGCAATCCAACGGTTTACCACAACATCGTACTCATGCAGAGATGACGAGACCTGGCCAGATCGCAGGATGCCGCCTGCCACAAACAGTCGCCCTCCGACAGCAGTGCAGCCCGGGCAAAGCAACGAGCCCAAGGCTGCCAGCTTCTCCCACTTCCCTGTACGAGGGTCGAAGCAATCCACCGTGAAGTCCCTCTTCTGTAAAGACTCGTCCTCCCTCGGCTTAAGATCTACACAGACTATTTTCTTCTCAAACATGCCTTCACGAGGCCTCAGAGGTCCTCCCATGCCTTCGGTACTGGCTCGAGGCCCAAGTTCTTGGTTCATTCGGAGGTTCTCTTCAGGGCCCAAAAGGCCGGGACGTAAATGGCGTAACAAATTGGGCATGTGAACGTAACGATCAGCAGGCTGGTATTCTGCCCAGCGCCTTGCTGCATCATAAACTTCAGTCTCAGACTCCACACCCAATCGATCCGACTCCAGCAAGCTGCCAAGAGTTCCTGGGTCCAACAGCAGGAAATCTCGCTGCCGAGACACTCGAGGGAAATGCTGACCCACCAACCTCAAAGAAGCCCGAAGAAGCAGCTGGTCATGATGTGAACGAGCCAGAGAGTACATCCCCAGGCAGTTCTCCACAGACAGGTGTTCAAAAAGGAATCTAACAAACAGGAAGAATAAAAACCTGAGCATCAGCGAGACAAGATACAAGGTGGAGGGATCACAATAAGACAGAATCTAAATAATACCTAGAGCAAAGGTCCTGCAAGGGCATCACTTGAAGACGATTGGCCGCCACAAACAAATCCTCTGCTGTGTCAAGACTCAGACCTGCTTCTCCTGTATAAACGAAGTGGATAACTGTCTCCATAACAAAGGGTGTCACCTCCTCCAGTCGGATCTCAGTGAGACGAGACTCTACGAGAGGGCTGGTAAACATGGCACGGAAATATGGGCTGACTGCTGCTAAAAGAACTCTGGAAAAAAGAAAAACAGTTCACATATAACAAAACAGAACAGTTGTATATGTACACTATCATTTCAAAGGAACTGTTTACACTTGGTATCAAGATGCATTTTGGTCGATTGGATCACAAGTGGATGACGCTAAATACAGTTTATAAATTGCTTGTCCACTTTCGACCACTTCCAGTGAATGCATTCGATCTAATGTGATTGAATGCATTTTGAACAGCCACAAAAGAATCACCTACTCTCTAACTTAATGGGTAAATGGAAAGCACGCTAGACAGATGGGATTAAACTGTCGGCTGAAGTTTGGTTTGTAGATGAAAAATGTACCAAGCACCATGTTCTCTCGCCATTTCTGATTTCTTACACGCATTCACAGCGTTCGGTGTGGTCTTGCGGCTATCAGAGCAGAAAGGAAAGCTGTTGCTCTCTGTGTGTTTTTCTGTCATCTCCTGTTGCGTTCATATGTAAATTGCAAGAGCTTATTTTGATAAAGATCTAAAAAAAAGCCCATACATTTACCCGCCCATAGACCCTCCCCTCGAAGAAACCAGGACAGAAGTAGTTGAAAGTGGACAAAAGAGATGGATTAAAATACCAGGGGCCTATAAAATGTTGCGCAGAAACAGTCCTAAATTTGATCTTATGATCATTTCTCACATGTATGTGAGATTCATAGAGTGAACGTACACACAGAAAATGAGCGTACACCTCACTTTCACATGTGAAATCTATAAATTGCGAATGATCTTGAACTTGCGGAGCTGAATGGTTTCAGTTCTCTGTGTTGTACATATAAAAGATCAACAGTCATCATCCAAATCCTTTAATTAGAATGGAGCTGCAAGAATAGCTTAGATTTCCAAAAATCACAAAGTGATGTGGCACGAAGCACTTTTTTTTTTTTTCACATCAAAGATCGTTTTTATAAATATGAGCATGAGCATACACACACTCTAAGATCAAATCTGTGCATACGCAAGCTTTATAAATGAGGCCCAGGTGTAAACGGGAATGTGAGACATATAGAACTGTTTCAGCATACAAAATGTGCCATACTATTTAATGTGTAGTAAGATACAATAGATGTATGCCATTTTTTTAATGATTCTACTTGTAAAAATACAACCTTTGTAAGACAATCAGAAAAACTTAAACATAAAACCAACCTGTGACACATGAACTTTTTTCCTTCCACCAAAAGAGTGACATCACACAACTGCTGAGCATCAAGTAACTGCTTTAACCCTGAATGAGTTGACAAAGAGGAAAACAAGGCAGATAAAAAAAGGTGGCTAAATGAAACAAATTCATATCGACCCCATAATGCTCTCACATTGATGAAAACTATACCACTTCATTGTTTTGCGTTACAAATTTATTTTATTTGAATAGTGGCCCCAGAAGTAGTACACACTGCACACTCTTAAAAGGTGCAATATGTATGATTTTCTGTCCGCTAGAGGTCTATTCAAAACAAAGGTGTAGCTTGATGACGCCAAGTTTGAGCGCGGAATCTTGGGACATGTGGTCTTCACATCACAGCCGGTGAAAAATAATCGGGATATGACTCGGGAAGAACTCATGTTCATGGATGCGATTATTAACGTTAGTGTAGTATGAAGCAGAGCAAGACCGAGTGTTGTGGGAGCTGAACGAGGTCGCTGGAGCGACTGCGCAACACACGCCTCACGAGCAGCAGAACTTTTATTATGACACAGTCGCCGGCACCGCTTGCGCTTTTCCGGTCATGAGTATGAGGTAACGCAGCTCTGTTTATCATATTAGATATATTTGAGTGTGTTGAAAATGTTATAATGTTACTCTGTGCGTTCGCTCGGCGGCTGCTGTGAGACACTGTTACACACTGCAGTAAGATAGATCGATTTTAGAATATCATATTAAATTCTGGATGGCTTGTGTTGATAAATGGCATGCAATTAATTTGAAAACGTATTGTATGATGGAGAAAATGCTGTATTACTGTTACTAAAAATAAAGCTGCATCTGATTATGCTATGTTAGCTACTTCACAAAATAGTGTTTTTCTCTGAGGCATGGTACTCGCAAAAAAAAAAAAAAAAAAAAAAAAAAAAAATCAAGAAAATCAGATTTAAACAATAAGACTAAACGTGTTGATCTATATAACAATAATTCGTTTTCTGTCTATAAATATATCAAAACAGTTGTTCCCTTGTCTATTTAAATGTGTAATATATTAAAGCGTCTTTGGTGTTTTCATGGTTTCTACAAAATAAACCTGGAAACTGAGGGTAACGTGGGTATGACGCAATTGACAGGCGACTCCTCACACGTCCCGGAACCTTGGTTAAAACTGCAATTTTCTCACGATTTACAAATAGTTGCAAACATTTGGGATATTGTAAGTACTCAAGTGAACAAAATATATAACACTGGCCTAGTGGTTTTTGGATATTTTACTGAAAAATTCATACATATTGCACCTTTAAATGTTACATTACAGCTTTATGTAAGTCTTTCACAAGCCTAAAACCCTTTGTTGGGGTCAAATGAAACAAAAATCCAAGATTATCTATCTTCTGGACACCAATGCATATACAGCTGTTGTGCTATAATTTAGGACACAAAGAGCAATAAAACAGCAGGAAGATGTTCTATCATAAATTTAAAAATAAATAATAAAAATTATTCTATAACAAAAGAATTCAATCCAAACAAAACCATTATCTCACCCTGAGTTACATATTCGCCCAAGGGAGTTGAGTAGTCATCAGGAAAATCCTCTTCCTCCGAGTCACTATCCGAGAGAGGTTCTCCACCACCTCTATCTGCATCCTGCCACGGCTGTGGTCGCCAGGTACCCGCCCCACGTCTGAGTGAACTCATCTGTGGCAGGGAGTTAATGTAAAAATACATTGTTTACCTAAAGACTTGCAGATGCTCTAATACTGACAGTATAATATTCATGGTTACATTTATAGCACATTGGTGATGGATCAGATTGGTGTCAGCGTTACAGTTTCTAGGACTTAAATAATTTCTAGAATTGAAAAATTTAATATTAGAGTTGGACACAACTAATTATACTAATATATATATATATATATATATATATATATATATATATATATATATATATATATATATATATATTAGTTAACCAATAGAAAATCCCAAGATTTTAAGACTTTTTATGATTTTATTAATTTTTATGACCCAATTATAAAATTATCTGCTATTTCCAAGATTTTCATCTTCAAAACATTTCCCAAATCTATCTGTTGATAATCTGTTTGGGGAATATTAGTAATAGGATTGCCAAAATAACCTGATTCTTCACGCACCATAAGTAAACAATAATATCGCAATGCAAACTGACATAATACAAAAGCGTGCATAAAACACTCTTGCCCATTAAAAACGTGTATTTTCTCAAATATTACCATGAGAGGTAAAGATTTGTATCAGAGAGTGAGTTGACCCCAGCAGTGCCGCTCTAGGTAACGGATAGCCTCTTAATTTTTGGGGTGTCTTGAGTTCGAGTTTGTGTATCAAGGCTATCAGGGTGCCACAATGGTACAGACGGCCTGACACCCTTCGGCCCGTTCACAACGCCTTGACCTTCCTGGGTAGTTTCAGCGCAAATTGGTCGGCTCATTACGGTGTGTTGCACATCCTTAGCATTTCAGCTCAAAAATACACACGCGCGCCTGATATATCCACCTTGACGACCGCGGATCCATGTAGGTTATTCGTGGCTGTAATCCGGGTTGGCCTAGGCACCTCAGTCCTGGGAGAAATGAATGATTGTTGGATCAGTAATGTCTATTGCAACTAATGCTCACAGCTGCCAGCATTGCTCCATGATTGGAGGCGAAGCAAGGGATTCTGTCACTTGCCGGAACAACATACTAAACTTCCGCTTTTTTCATAGGCCAATTTGCCGGATGTGGTGGATATTTACTTCCGTTTCAGGGCGAATCAAGAGTCTCTTAAGAGTTTTAAGAGAAATAAATTCATTTATAAAAATAAAATAAACGGTGTATTCTTATGACAGAGATTTGGAATTGATAACATTAAATTTTATGACATCTTATATGTATGCAGATGCATGGCTTGATGTTGATGACTGGCTTTTTCCTTATCTTGGGGTCTTTTCTCAAAAATACTTTGTTTATGGACTTGTTAGGAGCAGTAACAAAGATGACTTTCTGGTTAATAACATCCTTATTCTGGGAAAATGTATATACACGAATCTAAGTACTTTTTTTTTTTTTTCTTTTCTTGCATGCACCTGATCCTACTGTTTTAATGCTAATATGTTAAAAATAAAAAGTAAGAGTTTTATGTATTTCACCCCCAGTTTCACAGACGAGGCTTAAAGGGTTTGTTCACCCAAAAATGAAAATTCTGTCATTTATTACTCACCCTCATGTCGTTCCAAACTCATAAGACCTTCGTTCATCTTCGGAACACAGATTAAGATATTTTTGATGAAAGTTTGTTTTTTATCCCCCATAGAAAGCAACAAAATTACTGTCATTCTAGGTCCAGAAAAGTAGTAAAAACATTGTTAAAATAGTCAACGTGACTACAGTGGCTTAACCTTAATGTTAATATGAAGCGACGAGAATACTTTTTTGTGTGCTGCTCACATGAACAGGCGTCGGCCAATACTGAGCCGGCGTTTGAATGTAGAACCTGGAAGCGCCACAATGAAAATAGCATTGGAGACTGACAGGGGATGGGGAGAGACGAATTTGTTAAATAAAGTAATTATTTTTGTTTTGTTTTTGAGAACAAATGTATTCTCCTCGCTTCATAACATTAAAGGGTTAGTTCACCCAAAAATAAAAAAATGTAGTCATTAATTACTCACCCTCATGTCGTTCCACACCCGTAAGACCTTCGTTAATCTTCAGAACACAAATTAAGATATTTTTGATGAAATCTGATGGCTCAGTGAGGCCTGCATAGACAGCAATGGTATTTCCTCTCTCAGGATCCATTAATGTACTAAAAACATATTTAAATCAGTTCATGTGACTACAGTGGTTCAATATTAATATTATAAAGTGACGAGAATATTTTTTGTGCGCAAAAAACAAAAACAACTTTTTAACAATATCTAGCGATGGCCGATTTCAAAACACTGCTTCAGAGCGTTATGAATCTTTTGTGTCGAATCATGATTCGGATCGCGTATCAAACCGGCAAACTGCTGAAAACATGTGACTTTGGCGCTCCGATCCACTGATTTGATTCGTAAAGCTCTGAAGCTTCAAGAAGCAATGTTATGAAATCGGCCATCACTAGATATTGTTAAAACATCGTTATTTAGTTTTTTTGGGCACACAAAAATTATTCTCATCGCTTCATAACATTAAGGTTGAACCGCTGTAGTCACATGAACTGATTTAAAAATGTCTTTAGTAGCTTTCTGGCCATTGAAAGTGTTAATTATGTTGCTGGCTATGCAGGCCTCTCTGAGCCATTGGATTTTATCAAAAATATCTTAATTTGTGTTCTGAAGATGAATGAATGTCTTACGGGTGTGAAACGACATAAGGGTGAGTAATAAATGACAGAAATTTCATTTTTGGGTGAACTAACCTTTTAATTCTAAAATCTCCCTGTTATCGCTTTTCCAATCGACTTTGGACGAAATGACTCCTCTCGGCTTCCGTACAGTTAAACTGTCAGCCCATTCATTATGGCGTCCTCCGTAAGGGCAGTCACACGGTAGATGAATGAAGGTCTTACAAGTTTGGGACGACATGAGGGTGAGTAATTAAGGAACACAAATTAAGATATTTTTGATAAAATACAATGGCTCAGTGAGTCCTGCATTGACAGCAAGATAATTAACACTTTCAAATGCCCAGAAAGCTACTAAAGACATTTTTAAAACAGTTCATGTGACTACAGTGGTTCAACCTTAATGTTATGAAGTGACGAGAATACTTTTTGTGTGGCAAAAAAACTAAATAACGACTTTATGAAAATATCTAGTGATGGGCGATTTCAAAACACTGCTTCATGAAGTTTATGAATCGTTTGTTTCGAATCAGGGATTCGGAGCACCACAGTCACGTGGTTTCAGTAAACGAGGCTTCATTATGTTGGGGATAAACAGTTTAGGACCCTTGAAACCAGATATGTTGAATAAAGACCTGGAGTCAAAGTTTAAAATAATGAATAAATTGAAGAAAAATTTAATGAAGAATAGTTTGCAGTTTCATCAGCAGAAGCCAGCTTCAAGTCTCACAAGGAGTTCATAGGCCGCTCTGCGTACATTCACATTTCCATAACAATTACACTCTAACAGAGTCAACTAACTACGTCATTACTTCAGGTTGAATGATTCTGATTGGCTAAGAAAAATAGACAAGATTAGAAATTTTCCACACGTGGACAGATAGTAAGAAGCATATCTCCATTCGTCACGATGCTGACGAGGGTACCCTGGATTTAGGTACCGGATGTCCTTTTGGGTTCATGACATGGTGTCTGCTGGTCTCAAGCACAGTGTCAGTTGTCCAGTACAAAAGACCTGCACAAAACACTTAGCGCACATACACAGATGCACACGTTTCACAGCTTCTTCAAGGTTGAAGTTTATCTGAGCTCTGCTCTGAGTAGGAAACTTTCCCAAAAACATACTGATAACATGTTCTTTTCTCTCAGTGAGAGGTACAGACAATATTCAAAATTATTTTCTATTGTTTGCAAAGGAAAATAAATGCTTTAACATAAGTTGAAGAAGTCATTCAAATAATTTAACAGAAAGATATATATTGAAGCAGCAGTGGATTCCAGAATCCAAAAATTTCAATGGTTCACCACTGGGGGGCGTGACTTTAGCAGTTTGATGCACGCTCCGAATCACTGATTCGAAACAAAAGATTCGTTAAGCTTCGAAGCTTCATGAAGCAGTGTTTTGAAATCACCCATCACTAGATATTGTTGAATAAAGTCCTTATTTTGTTTTGTTTTTTTGGAGCACAAAAAGTATTCTCGTCACTTCATAACATTAAGGTTGAGCCACTGTCGTCACATAAACTGTTTTAAATATGTTTTTAGTAGCTTTCTGGGCATTGAAAAAGGAAATGATCTTGCTGTCAATGCAGGCCTCACTGAGCCATTGGATTTCATAAAAAATATATTTTGTGTTTTGAAGATGAATGAAGGTCTTACGGGTGTGGAACGACATGAGGGTGAGTAATTATTGTCAGAAATTTCATTTTTGGGTGAACAACTAACCCTTTAATTCTAAAATCTCCCTGTCATCGCTTTTCCAATCGACTTTGGACGAAATGACTCCTCTCGGCTTCCGTACAGTTAAACTGTCAGCCCGTTCATCATGGCGTCCTCCGTAAGGGCAGTCACACGGTTTTGCTCCTTTTACCTGCTTACGTCTTCGAGACAAAATGTCAGCAGTGGATTTAGATGGTCCTGCCGACCTTGCTCCTCTCGCCCGGTCAGGAGCAGCCTCTATGAGCATGTACGGGACGGGTACAGCCACAAACCCGAGCTGGACATGCAGCGTGTGTGCGAGGAGACCGATGCGGTGACAGCCGAGGTGGAGAACCGGAAAGGAGATCTGCGGGCAGCTGATGTCGGAGTGATAGTAAGACACAGCAGTCATTAAAACAATACTGCTGCACTGACATTACCTAAACTGAGATTTCCAGACAGTTAATGTGAAAACATAAATGTGTGGTACAATGTGTATCTAGGTCTCAGTCTGGAAGAAACTACAGAAGGTGCAAAAGGAAATATCAGATTTGGAAAAGAGAAAGAATGTGATCAGTAGCAAAGTCCGCGCTCTTGTGGTGAGTGTTCATAAACATTTAGATAATTAGAGTTTCATTATGAAGTATGGGCACTTTACATTTGACAGTGTGATATGTTATTAATCTAAAATTGCACAATTTAAGCTAAAGGATCAATTTTGGGGGGGGGGAAATGACAAGAAATTATTATTATTTACTGTGCTTAAAATAAACACATTGCTTTATACTTATTTTAAATGAACAGTTTACCCAAAAATTGTTGGTGACGGTAAATTTCTGAAGGAATTAAAGTGTAATTAAAGTGAATGAAGCGATCCACTCTTTTCCCTTTCAGGATGAACATGACAAATCCACTTTGTCTAGTGTAAGTTACAGCTTTTTTTTTTTATTATTTTAATTTTTTAATACATATTTTACATATTACATATGGCCTTTTTAATTAAAGGATTAGTTCACTTTCAAATAAAATTTTCCTGATAATTTACTCACCCCCATGTCATCCAAGATGTTCATGTCTTTCTTTCTTCAGTCGAAAAGAAATGTTTTTGATGAAAACATTCCAGGATTTTTCTCCTTATAGTGGATTTCAATGGACTCCAAACGGTTGAAGGTCCAAATTACAGTTTCAGTGCAGCTTCAAAGGGCTTTAAACGATACCAGACGAGGAATAAGGGTCTTATCTAGCGAAACGATCGGTCATTTTCCAAAAAAATGTAAATGTATATGCTTTATAAACACAAATGATCACCTTCCATGTGTTTCCGCTAAAAACACACTTTCGTATTCTTCAAAACGCTTACGCTGTATGTCCTACGCCTCGCCTTCCCTGTTCTACTTACGGAACGAACGCAGTGCCAGTTCCATTTTTTCCGTAAGTAGAATAGGGAAGATGTAGGAAGTACAGTGTAAGCTTTTTGTCCTGGAATGTTTTCATCAAAAACCTTAATTTCTTTTTGACTGATGAAAGAAAGACATGAACATCTTGGATGACATGGGGGTGAGTAAATTATCAGGAAAATTTTATTTGAAAGTGAACTAATCCTTTATAAAAGCTACTATATTTTTGTGATTTTTCTGCTTGCTTTGCAATATGTAGCATGCATAGGAATTTTTGTATGATGCTCTTTCCCTGCTTTGTACTTGACAGCTCGTGGAGTACAAAAGTGCTAGAGAAGAGGGTCGAGCACTCAGAGAGAAACTTAATCAGTTGTATCTGCAAGAGAGTGAGCTGGAGAAAGAGCATTACTGCCGCGCTCTAAGACTGCCCAACAGAACACATCCAAGTGTGGTGAGGGACCACTCACCTTTCATAATAAAAAAACAAAATGTTGAAAATGCTTAATTTTCAGTGTAAAAGGAAATATTATGTATTATTTCAAGGAATAAATAGAGTATAAATGTTAAACCACTCCTATTAACTGCTATTAAAAGGTTAGTTCACCCAAAAATGAAAATTATCCCATGATTTACTCACCCTCAAGCCATATGAGGTGAATATGACTACATTCTTTCAGACAAACACAATCGGAGTGATATTTAAAAATATCCTGGCTCGTCCAAGCTTTATAATGATAGTGAATGGTGCTGATTTTGATGCGATGAAAAAAGAAAATGCATCCATCCATCATAAAAATAATCCATATGGTTCCAGGGGTTAATAAAGGCCTTCTGAAGTGAAGCGATTGGTTTATGTAAGAAAAATATCCATATTTAAAACTTTATAAACTAAAATAACTAGCTTCCGGCAGATTACCGGAAGAGCCAGGATATTTTTAAATATATCTCCTATTGTGTTCGTCTGAAAGAGGATAGTCATATACACCTATGATGGCTTTAGGGTGAGTAAATCATGGGATAATTTTCATTTTTGGGTGAACTGTCCCTTTAAGTTATGAAACTATTTATTATTAAATGCTAAATTAACCAAATCCAAGTATCAGATTCGCACCTAAACAAATAACAGCACACAAAAACATCATCATGGATTGTTTTAATGCTTCATGAGAATTCCTTAGAAGATATATGTACATTTTTTAATATTTAGACCACTTCTGTTATTGATTGCTTTCAGAACGTGAAGAGAGTTTCAGAGTTTCAACCAGTATGACAAAAAAAAAAAAAGTTTATGAAAAACATTGCCTACCTAGCTTTGACAGGAATGTATTTTTTTTTTTTTAAATGTTTGTATGTGTCTTTTCTCCTAGCCCATCGGAGATGAGAGCCAGGCCAGAGTGGTTGAATTGGTTGGTCAGAGACGAGGTAAATGTATTTGAATGAACCATATTATCCCTCTCTTTAAATCAGTTGGGTCAAAAATACAATTTTGAGTTTGACTAACCCTAACTGACCTTGAGGTTTGACTTTAAAAAAGACAGTAATTCTCTTGCAATGGGTTCAGTGTTTGAAAAGCGTATTTGATTTATTGGTAACACTTTACAATAAGGTTCATTAGCTAAACATTATTTAATGTATTAACTAACATGAACTAACCATGAGGAATACATTTGTTACTGTATTTATTAATCTTCGTTAATGTTAGTTAATGAAAATACAGTTGTTCATTGTTTTTTCATGTTAGTTCACAGTGCATTAATTAATGTTAACAAGATTTTAATAATGTGTTAGTAAATTTTGAAATTAACATTAACAAAGATTAATAAGTTCTTCTGTAGAAGTGCAGTTCATAATTAGTTCATGTTAACTAATGTAGTTAAATAATGTTAACTAAAGTGTTACTGATTTATTTTATGCAAATACCTGTCATGTCAACTAGCTTTATCAGGGCAGTACTAAATAAAAACAACATGCATTTTTTACTATCCCTCTTTAAAAAAACAAAAAAAATCATCAACATCTTGCATATTCTGCCAGGGTTAAAATAAGCACAACTGTATTGCATTATGTTGCAAGAAGTATTAAGTAAGTATTTCATTTTATTATCTCCCTCAGGAGAAATTTGTCTTAGGCAATCAATCAAGAGAGCAGATCAAACATACAGCAATCAACTATCAAAAAAACAAAACCGTACTTCTCCCATTACACTGCAGTAAATATTATGTTACCCATCACCTTACCCTCGCCCACACACAATTCATCACTTATTTATCACTGATATTTTTTTACTTACTTTTTTGCTCCTTGCAGTTTTGATCAATAAGTGGTGTGAGTGACTTGTAATATTGCTATGAAGAATTGCACAGTATTGTAATATACTGTAGTGTCATGTGTCCACCATAGAATTTGATTTCAAACCAAAAGGCCACCTGGAAATTGGAGAGGGTCTTGACATCATCAGACAAAGGTTAGATGTTTTCACTCTGTCATATTTTATTTAATTAATTATTTTTATTTGGTTTTTCATTTGTATCTCTTTCCTCTTAGACGGCTTGCCCATGTGTCAGGGCACAGATCATACTACTTGAGAGGGGCAGGGGCCAGACTTCAGTTTGCCTTGCAAACCTTTACTATGGATCTTCTTCAGAAACGGGTTAGTATATTCCTGTTATTTGGAATAATGTCTGTAATGGTATGTTGTAAGACCATGAACTTATTATTAAAAAGTTTCAAATTGGATTCATTATGATCTATGCAAACATCAATGTTTTGGTTTCTTTTGGAGGTAGAGTACACTTAATGCTCTGTTTTGAATTCTTAACATTTTACAGGGCTTTATTCCCATGGTTGTTCCTGACATATTAAAATCAGTGGTTTTTGTGAGTATCACTTTGTTCTTAACATACAGTATAATGAATAGGTAACAACATTTTAATTACATTGTACTATCCAAAAATCTGCATTTCTTTACTGAGATCTCTCTGATTGTTATTTTTTAATACTTTCACAACTATAAACGTTAATGAATTAGATCAAATTATTCATAATCATATATTACTACGACTAATTGGTTTAGCAGTATAATCTGAAATCATTTACACTGAATACTTCAGATGCAGCTGTGTATTAAGATTCTTAATGGAAATGTAAAGTTTGCAAAACTAGCTGACTTAGTCACAACTGTAGTATCCTTTAAAAAAATCCCAAGAATCTCCATGATATTGTGCTGTTTTTACATCTGTTGTTCAGGAAGGTTGTGGGATGCAGCCTCATGCTCATAAATCGCAGGTGTACTCTCTCGACCCTTCACGCTTTCCTGACCTTAATCTTGCTGGAACAGGGGAAGTAGGAGTGGCAGGTGATAAAAGCATGAACTTCTGTGATGTGATAACTATCTTATTATATATGATATTTCAAAGATTATTAAAAATGTCAATTATAAGTTTTATTATTACGGAAGAGGATTAGGGCCAAGCAATAATAAAAAAATAAAACCATCTTGAGATTAAAGTTTTTAAATTTTGAGAAAAAACTCGTTAAATTTAGAGAAAAAAGTCGAGATAAAATGTTGAGAATAAAGTCATTAAATTATGAGAAAAAAAGTCGTTAAATTACGAGCACAAATTCGTTAAATTACGAATTTGTTCTCATAATTTAACGACTTTTTTTCTCATAATTTAATGACTTTATTCTCATAATTTAATGACTTTATTCTCAACATTTTATCTCGACTTTTTTCTCGTAATTTAATGAGTTTATTCTCAACATTTTATCTCGACTTTTCTCTAAATTTAATGACATTTTTCTCATAATTTAACAAATTTGTTCTCGTAATTTAACGACTTTATTCTCAACATTTTATCTCGACTTTTTTCTCGAAATTTAACGACTTTTTTCTCATAATTTAATGAATTTGTTCTCGTAATTTAATGTCTTTATTCTCATAATTTAATAACTTTATTCTCAACATTTTATCTCGCCTTTTTTCTCGAAATTTAATGACATTTTTCTCATAATTTATCGAATTTGTTCTCGTAATTTAATGACTTTTTTTCTCGAAATTTAACAACTTTAATCTCGAGATGGTTTTATTTTTTATTATTGCTTGGCCCTAATCCTCTTCTGTATATTATAAATATTTTTGTAAATTATACATTTTTGTCACATTCATACACTATGAATCAAAAGATTGGAATAATTAAGATTTTTAATATAAATTTATTTGAACAAAAATACAGTAAAAACAGTAATATGAAATATTATTACAAAATTAAAACAGTTTTCTGTTTGAATCTATTTTAAAATGTAATTTAGTTTTGTGATGGCAAAGCTGAATATTCAGCATCCATTACTTTCAGAAATAATTCTGTGCTGTTTATTGAACTTTCTATTCATGAACAAATCATAAAAAAAAACCTACATTATTGTTTACACAAAAAAACTGTTTTAAATGCTGATAATAATAAAAATTATTATTAATAGATGAGCACAAATTAAAAAATCTTAATAATTCCAAACTTTTGATTGGTATTTTAAGGTATCGCTACTAATAAAATTGTACTAGACCGGTAGGCAACAAATTTTAAGGTTAGCAAAAAAAACAAAGATCCATGAATACTTTACAATGAATTGATTATGACCTATATTTTAATAGGATATTTCATGGATCATGCTGTAAATTTGAAGGATTTACCTGTCAGGTATAAAAAGTCCCTGATTGACCTATTGATTGATTGTCTGAATGCTACATGAAGTTATTCTTTAATTGATGCATACATAAAGTGTTATTTGTAATATGTATTTGCTTTTATGTTCTAGGACGGTCTGTAGTAGTACATGCTATCGAGCAGAAACAGACACAGGAAGAGAGACCTGGGGGCTCTACAGAGTTCACCATTTTAACAAGGTAATCAGAAAGCAGAAGTGGTAGCATGGAAAATTGAAGATAAGCAGAAAAGTTAAGATCCTTGATGTCAAGATCAATGTAATTGCAGTAATATGAACATGCATGCGTTGTTACCTTTAGGGTGTTTACTTTGTTTACATTCATGCAGATTGAAATGTTCGGTGTGACTTCGAATGAGACGGGAAAGGAGAGTTCTGAATTATTGGATGAATTTGTCATGTTACAGAAAGAAATTTTCTCTTCCCTGAAGCTTCATTACAGGTATATTGAAAATCTAACCATTGTTTACACACACTAAGATTAAGCATAGTTAGTTCATTCATGTTTTAATTTATGAAATGTGACAAATTCATATTATTTTGAAAATGGTATGGCTTTTAAACCTTAAAATGATTTATTTTAAAATTTTAAGGAGGATCCATTGACACAAATGCAATATAATATACATAACTATGTTTTCAGTGGTGTATAAAGACCTTACACAATGAACTGTTATGTAGGGTGACCATATGTGCCATTTTTCCAGGACACGTCCAGGATTTCTAAGTTGCATAAAATGTAGTTTTGGTTTTGGTTTCATATTTGCGGAAGGTAATGATTAAAAAATTATTTTACCAATAGTGTGCATTATACATAATCGACCAATCGTGGCTTGCGAGAAGGCTGGATCTACAGAGAACGGTCAAAGCATTGCAAATACGACAACATTTTAATGCATTGCATGAATGCAAGGCTTGCACAGACCTCCGTTTAGAAATCGCATTCAGGGGGCACATCGATATGACCACTTTCACGATTAAAGAGGCAAGGGCTCAAGCCATTTTAGGCAATTTACAAATCCTGGACAGGACGCGTCCTGGGAAAATGCCACATATGGTCACCCTACTGTTATGTTTTTATTACTTTAGAATGAGCCATTTCTATCTCATACACGCGGATCCCCTTACATGTTAAGCCACCATTTTGCCCTGACATTTTCTACAGTAGCCCTAAATGGACAAAACAGCTCTACAGAGAGAGTCTGATTGACTATCTACTGTCTGTTGTCTCAGACGATGACATATTTTTCCTGTGTTGGCCACCGTAGCTTCTCTATATTGCAATTGGCAACCTCACCTCTAGATTTACACACTGCACCTTTAAATCAACGGCCGTCAACGTTAACGCATTAACCCATGCAATTAATTCAAAATCCTTAATGTGTTTAAATAATTTAACACGAATAACACAAATAAATTACAAGCACACAAAATTGCACCATTAACGTAATTTACATCTACAATGACACAACCACCTGTAACCCTGGTAGGCGGAAATTTATATTCAAACCCTTTAACCCAATTTCGCCTCTCTGTTTGCGATCAGATCATTATAAGCCGCTAAACTCCGGGAAAGTTTTCAATCCAATGATCCAGTAAGCAAATTCATTCAAACAGTCAGTTCAAAACAGCGCTAATGGAAAAAAACAGGCTGATTACATCAAAGAGGGCAAAGAAAATAGAGACCTCACATTGCGTTATTCATTCCAATGCGTGTGCATGCAAGTCTGTTACTGAGCTAACAGTAGTTTGTAATTTTTTCACACCAAGATTAAATATTAGAAAACATATGAATCACGTAGATAGGTAATTGCTAATAAAATGGTAATAACAATTCTTTCCCTCAGAGTCTTGGATATGCCCACTCAAGAACTGGGGCCTCCTGCTTTCCGAAAGTATGACATTGAAGCATGGATGCCAGGACGTGGCAGCTTTGGAGAGGTTGGAAGAATATTTTAAAATGAAAAGACAAGAGTCAGTGTAATTATTCATTAGATTAATGCATTAAAAAAAAAAAACATTAACGAAAGTAATACAATTTCTTTTACATGCTTGTTTTTTTATGTATATGAATTTTTTTATGAATCCTGTGGTTGAATATCAACTTACTTGGTCCTTTATCAGATTTCCAGTGCCTCAAACTGCACAGACTACCAGAGCCGGCGCCTTAATATTCTCTATGAGGCAAATGATGGAAACCTTAAGTATGCGCATACGGTAAGAGGCTATTTATAATACCATCTTAATAACAGTATGGTGACAATATGTCCATTCTATTTGATGTGCTGTAATAGGAAAAAATATGATTATAGGAGATGACTAAGAGAACATAATCATTCCTTCAGCACAAAAATAGCTGTAGCAGTCAATAACACTTTATTTTTAATATTTTAGGTAAATGCTACAGCTTGTGCTATTCCTCGTACCATCATTGCCATTTTGGAGACGCACCAAACCAAGGTAGAAACTAAACTAACTTTTTCAACAGATGTTCATTTTTATTATTAATTTAATTTTTTCCCCTCCTCTTTGTTTCTCTGTTTGTCTTCTATTAGGAAGGGACGGTTCAGATTCCTGAAGTCTTGCAGCACTACCTCGGCTTGGATGTGATAGAAAAACCTAAATACACTCCTATTAAATATATTGGACCAAACCAACCCAAGCGACATGCCTCAAAATAAGTCCTTAATAGTATTTCAGACTTCAACGAAGCACTGTTTTTGCTGTATTCTCAACTGTGAATGCAATGTATATAGGTGTTTGTCTTATATTGTTTCAAACCTCAATAAAATGCCATCAATGACATCTCAGAATTTGCTATGACTTAATTCACTACTTGACGTTCTGGGGTTCCTGGCTGTGTGAAAATTATTTCCACCAGATAAAGTTTTGCAGATAAAGATTTTGTTGGTGATTTTAACATCCAAATAGATCAGGGATGGGCAACTGGCGGCCCACAGTGTTTTTAAATAGGCCTGCTGGAGGACCGTTTTATACTGGGATGATCAATTTTAAAACATTTGAAAAGTCAGCCATGGTCATGGAAAGAATGCTTTCACATTATGATGTTAATACTAACCCTGACCAGGAGAGGTCACTATGTGCATGATAATGTGAATGGTCGGTAACTAAAATAAGCAAAAATAAACTAAATATTGTCATGATGATAAACAGATTTGCCCTGTCCAAATACGCACACTTGCAGTCATTGTACTTGACAACTTGTCTACGTATTTCCTGTATTTGTTTAAGTAGGCGTGAAGACTGCAAGTGTGTATAGAACTTTTGATTACCCGATGGGACACAAGCGTTCAGAGTTTTTTTTTTATTTATTTTTTTATTTTCAGTACTTTGCATTTTAAAATAAATGAAATGTCTGTTCAGTGGTCGCTATGTATCTAACAGAAGACACACTATTAAAATTGTGATGCTTCTAAATAAGTGATAAAAAGCAGTTGCAAATGTTGTACAAAATACACATAGCTTATTCATCTTTGCACCAATAAAATGTGCAACACTTTGTTTTAGTACCAAATTATATGTAATATCTAATTTAACTTTGAATTTAACATTTTCATTGACATCTTGCGATTTCAGGGCATGCGAGTTCCCGAACATAATGCGTAATGGGAAACACTTAGCCTCGAAATACCGCTCCGAAGCAATATTCAAGATAGTGTGGGTTTAATGTGCATTCAGGGCACTGCACTTTGGCATTTTTAATACATGGGACAGTCTTGGGCACTTCGCATGCACGCGCTCTCAAGTGGCCAAGACCACAAGTGTGGATATTTGGAGTATCACAAAAGGCACTGCTGGGATTCGAACCCAGGACCTCCTGTTTACTAGACAGGCACTTTAACCAACTAAGCCACTGCACCAGCTGCCTCAGTCTGGTCCTTGATTGGCATCCCAGAGGATCAAAACATCCAGAAAAGAAACAAATCGTGGAACAGGCACTGGATAGCTTAAAATATTTTGTTGACAACTGAGCTCCTCGTTTACCCCGTTTGTGGTCCCTTCTCAGAAAAGCACACTTGCCAAGGTTTACAGCCTTGAGACACAAGTATCAACAAAGGCACCACTGGGATTCGAACCCAGGATCTCCTGTTTATTAGAGAAGCACTTTAACCAACTAAGCCACAGCATAGACCTCTACACAACCAGTTTGTTGACAGCTGAGTGGGGGTGGCCAGCTAACCTCTGTGTTTGTTGGCCAACTGTGTTTAGAAGGACTCCCAGCACCCCTGTTACACGTTTTTGGAGCTCCATTCACAAAAGCTGCAAAGACCATCAAAGCTATCTCTGTGGTGATGGCCGGTCCGTGTGTGCAAGAGCCAAGAGGTTTCCGTAAGCAAATGTGGTAGTAAACCACAGAGAAATTTCGTAATGAATTATTTAAGCAGCAAATGTAGAGATATGAGTAAAAAGAAGCCTTTATGATTGACTTTCTTTAAATTAATATGTTGAGAACAAGAGGCCCCAAAAGCTTTCTGTTGCCTGAGGGCAACACTGTGCAGTATAGGGTTAATAAAATACCAAAAATCACGACTCTGGTGGGACTCGAACCCACAACCTTTGAATGGCCTCACTTTGCAATCTAGAAGTCCAATGCGCTATCCATTGCGCCACAGAGCCTGCCCACTTGTGGAGCTGGGCACATGATGGCATGTGCACATCCAACATAGTGAGGTTACACACACTGCGGGCAGGAAAGAGTTTCTCGAGCCTCTGCACAATTGAAGCCAGATTCAAAATGCTGAGGCCCTCTTGTCCAAGAACAATCCCAGAGAACAAAGCCATTGGAGGAGAGGCACTGCTGTCCTCCGACAACGGCTGAGGAGTGGTTTGCAAATGGAACTGGCCTGCTGCCACTGTGCTCCTCGGTTTTCCCGTTTGTGGTCCGTTCTTAGAAAAACACACATTTGCCAAAGTTCAGACTTGTGGTACATGAGTATCACAAAAGACACTGCTGGGATTCAAACCCAGGATCTCCTGTTTACTAAACAGGGGCTTTAAACAACTAAGCCACAGCACCGACCTCCATGCTTTAGTCCTGGACTGGCAATTTTGTAATGAATTATTTAAGCAGCAAATGTAGAGATACGAGTAAAAAGAAGCCTTTATGATTGACTTTCATTAAATGAATATGTTGAGAACGGGTGTGTCTCATACGTTCTGAAAAGTGAAGCTGCGGGCTCTTTGATCGCCCCCTGGTGGCTGGATGCAGTACAGGTCATAAACCCCGCCCTCTCAATGCAGTCGAATGAGACTTCAGTGAAAACTTCAAAATAAATTCTGCTTCAAATAAAACTTTCTGAAAGATGGTTTTGGTCATTTAAGGTAGTTGTTATCGCGCTGATATATATTCAATTGTTTGTTTTTGTGATAATTCAGATTTTAGCTAGCAATTTGATGCTATAAAAACGGGGCGTGTCGTCATGATTCGCAGTTGATTGACAGCTTGTCTGAGGACTGTCGGAGCTTCGAAGCGAGATTGAAGATGTATAACTAACTATTAATTTTCGATTTCTTTGTTATTTAACACCAACAAAATGAGTTGTTCAGCAGTAAACTGTACTAACTGACCTACAGAATCTGGCAGATCACTGAACTTTTTTCTGTAACATTAAATGTGGGCGTTATAAGCTAATTAATACATGTTATTAGTTAAGATAACACACCTAATGTTAACCATGTCGGGAAAAAGCAGGTGATCGTTATCTGGCAGTCACTTATTATTTTTGTGGGTATAAAATAATAATTAGCAGGACAAAACTAATGATAGCCTACTCTAATTACAGCAATCGATCTCCTGTAACGTTAGTTTAACTTGATTTAAAATGGCAGGACCATTTCTGACGATTTAGAGTTGTTTCTAGTGGCATATTATATTGAGTTTATCCTCTGAATTTGCTGTTTCAAAAATATTATTGCTCTAGAAACAGAATAGCATATTATTTTATAGGTAGAATTTTAAATTGTGTATAATTTTTATAGTTTATTTAAAATACATCAATGATGACACAGTCGTCTGGGCGGAAGTTTGATACCGCGACTCCGCCTCCGGGCTCCACTGACGATTCCTTCTGCGCATGCCATTTTTTTTTTGGACGTATTGCGTAACGTGTCAGTGCCCATTCATCGGCGCATTTTGGCTTCAGTTCATTACAATGGAAGGAAGCGGCGTTGCGTCGTCCATCTTTTTTTACAGTCTATGGTTGAGAACAAGAGGCCCCAAAAGCTTTCTGTTGCCTGAGGGCAACACTGTGCAGTATAGGGTTAATAAAATACCAAAAATCACGACTCTGGTGGGACTCGAACCCACAACCTTTGAATGGCCTCACTTTGCAATCTAGAAGTCCAATGCGCTATCCATTGCGCCACAGAGCCTGCCCACTTGTGGAGCTGGGCACATGATGGCATGTGCACATCCAACATAGTGAGGTTACACACACTGCGGGCAGGAAAGAGTTTCTCGAGCCTCTGCACAATTGAAGCCAGATTCAAAATGCTGAGGCCCTCTTGTCCAAGAACAATCCCAGAGAACAAAGCCATCGGAGGAGAGGCACTGCTGTCCTCCGACAACGGCTGAGGAGTGGTTTGCAAATGGAACTGGCCTGCTGCCACTGTGCTCCTCGGTTTTCCCGTTTGTGGTCCGTTCTTAGAAAAACACACATTTGCCAAAGTTCAGACTTGTGGTACATGAATATCACAAAAGACAAAGGGATTCAAACCCAGGATCTCCTGTTTACTAAACAGGGGCTTTAAACAACTAAGCCACAGCACTGACCTCCATGCTTTAGTCCTGGACTGGCATCCCAGAGGATTAAAACATCCAGAAAAGCGGCAAATCGTGGAACAGGCACTGGATAGCTTAAAAGAGTTTGTTGACAACTGAGCTCCTTGTTTACTCCGTTTGTGGTCCCTTCTCAGAAAAGCATGCTTACCAAGGTTTACAGCCTTGAGACACACAAGTATCGACAAAGGAACTGCTGGGATTCGAACTCACGATCTCCTGTTTACCAAACAGGTGCTTTAACCAACTAAGCCACGGCACCATCCACCTCACAGTGCTCCTGGACTGGCGTCCCAGAGGATCAAAACATCCAGAAAAGAAGCAAATTGTGGACCATGTGCTGGACAGTATAAAAAAGTTTTTTGACAGCTGAGTGGGGGAGGCCAGCAAGCCTCTGTGTTTGTTGGCTAACTATGTTTAGAAGGACTCCCAGCATCCCATTACACTTTTTTGGAGCTCTATTCACAAAAGCAAATGTGGTAGTAACCCACAGATAAATTTTGTAATGAATTATTTAAGCAGCAAATGTAGAGATTCAAGTAAAAAGAAGCCTTTATGATTGACTTTCATTAAATGAATATGTGGAGAACAAGAGGCCCAAAAAGCTTTCTGTTGCCCGAGGGCAACACTGTGCAGAATAGGGTTAATAAAACACCAAAAATCACGACTCTGGTGGGACTCGAACCCACAACCTTTGAATGGCCTCACTTTGCAATCTAGAAGTCCAATGCGCTATCCATTGCGCCACAGAGCCTGCCCTTTTGTGGAGCTGAGCACATGATGGCGGTTACACACACTGTGGGCAGGAAAGAGGTTCTCAAGCCTCTGCACAATTGAAGCCTGATTCAAAATACTGAGGCCCTCTTGTCCAAGAACAAAATGTAATTTCTGTCAATAATTACTCACCCTCATGTCGTTCCACACCCCTAAGACCTTCATTCATCTTCAGGACACAAATTAAGATATTTTTGATGAAATCCGAGAAGTATATGACTCGACGAGAAGACGCAATATAATTAACACTTTCAAGGTCCAGAAAGGTAGTAAAGCAGTTAAAGTGTTAAAATAGTCGACATAAATACAGTGGTTCAACCTTAATTTTATGAAGCGACAAGAATGTTTGTTGTGCACAAAAACAAAACAAAAATAACAACAATCATATTCAACAATCAATATGATTTGATATATGATATATAACATTGATATAAGTGATCACTCGGATTTAGACCTACCTATATTGTATTTATATAAAGCGTTCACAGGCAGATTTGCTTTATGTATTTCCCCAGCGACGAAATCTGGCACATTTAAATACAAACCCCATTTCCAGAAAAGTTGGGACATTTTGTAAAATGCAATAAAATTAGGAATCTTTGATTTGTTCATTCTGTTTAACCTTTATTTCAGCTGACAAAAGTACAAGAAAATATTTCCGATGTTTTCAATGACCAACTTAAATGTATTTTGTAAATATATAAACAAATTTTGATCATGATGGCTGTAACACACTCCAAAATAGACCACGAACCTGTGATCTCCTGTTTACTTGACAAGCGCTTTAACCAACTAAGCCGCGGTGCCAACCTCCATGCTATGGCAATCCCAGAGGATCAATAGCCTACATCTAGAATAGAGGCAAATTGTGGAACAGACACTGGATAGCTTAAAAGAGTTTGTTGACAACTAAGCTCCTCAGTTACCTCGTTTGTGGTCCCTTCTCAGAAAAGCACGCTCGCCAAGGTTTACAGCCTTGAGACACAAAAGTATCTAAAGGGAACCACTGGCATTTGAACCCAGAATCTCCTGTTTACTAGACAGGTGCTTTAAGCCACAGCGCCAACCTCCACACATTGCTTGTGGACTGGCATCCCAGAGGATCAAATCATCCAGAAAAGAAGCAAATTGTGGACCAGGTGTTGGATAGTATAAAAAAGTTTGTTGACAACATCATGAAAAGGGGAATCATACAACG
The DNA here is from genome assembly GCF_018812025.1 of Megalobrama amblycephala. Taxonomy (NCBI): domain Eukaryota; kingdom Metazoa; phylum Chordata; class Actinopteri; order Cypriniformes; family Xenocyprididae; genus Megalobrama; species Megalobrama amblycephala. The sequence continues at coordinate 33,848,585 of NC_063059.1, read as the reverse complement.
ATGACCACAGAGTGTTGAGCAGCTTAAGTTTTATATCAAGCGAGATTGGGCAAAAACTCTGCTTGCAAAACTTCACCAATTAATATCCTCAATTCCCAAACGATGAAAAAGTGTAATTAAAAGGAAAGGTGATGTGGTAAACATGCCTCTATCCCAACTTTTTTGTAGTGTGTTTCAGCCATCAAAATCACAATTTGTTTATATTGACAAAATACAATTAATTTGGCCAGTGAAAACATTCGAAATCCTTTCTTTGTATCTTTGTCAATTAAATAAAGGTTAAAGAGAATTAACAAATCACAGATTCTTGATTAACAAAACATCCCAACTTTTCTGGAAATGGGGTTTGTATCATGAAAAATTATTCTTGGCTTGTGTCGATATCCTTGAATTAGGTTTCTTTGACAAGTTGCAAGGACTATCGAGCCCAACCTTTAGTGTAATCGTTTGTTTTACTCGCGTTTTCGCAGTTTCCCCTATTAAATCCAGTCATGCATTAGCTCTTTTGCCACTCAGTCCAGCTGTGAGGGAACGTGTTCCGGCGGGAAAGTGACGTCAATGCATACGCTCTATAGTGAACACTGCGTAGATGTCTCACTGTTTGCTACATTTTTTCATTTGTTATTTTTGCAGTTTCTGATCCTCCATACGACGTCTGTATTTGAATTAGGTGGGTGGAATTTCCGGTAAGCGGGTGTTTTGTTTTGTAGCCGTTAAAAGTTAACAAACCTCCTCATATAATAGGCGTTTGTGCTGTTAGTTTCGCTTTTTAATCGTTGTAAAATGTCTTTGAGAAGTTCTGGGACGACGTGTGCAGTTCGTGGCTGTCATAATAATCGGACGAAACTAAACATGTGGTTAAAGCAAGAGTGTTATGATCACAAACCGCTCACAAAATCACAGTGCTCCTGTCCCCAATGGTTTTCCTTCTATCGAATGCCTACTGCCGAAGAGGACAGAAGGATTTGGCTTCGGAACCTCTATTTGAAAAAGCCTCCGAAGAATCTTTTCGTGTGCTCCTTTCACTTTGTTGACAAGAAGCCGACAGCAGAGAATCCCTATCCAACTTTATGGCTCGGCTACTACAGACCTCCGGAGAAGAAGCGCCGTAAACTACATAGGAAGGATACAAACACGGTGTCTACAGGTGTGCTTACAGATTTGTACGCATATTTGGCACCCATAAATAAATAGCCTCCTTCTATATATATATATATATATATATATATATATATATATATATATATATATATATATATATATATATATATATATACAGTACAGTCCAAAAGTTTGGAACCACTAAGATTTTTAATGTTTTTAAAAGAAGTTTCGTCTGCTCACCAAGGCTACATTTATTTAATTAAAAATACAGTAAAAACAGTAATATTGTGAAATATTGTTACAATTTAAAATAACTGTTTTCTATTTGAATATATTTCACAAAGTAATTTATTCCTGTGATGGCAAAGCTGAATTTTTAGCATCATTACTCCAGTCTTCAGTGTCACATGATCCTTCAGAAATCATTCTAATATGCTGATCTGCTGCTCAAGAAACATTTAATGTGTACAATTGTACAAAATATTTATGTACAATATTTTTTTCAGGATTATTTGATGAATAGAAAGTTCAAAAGAACAGTGTTTATCTGAAATCTAATCTTTTGTAACATTATAAATGTCTTTACTGCCACTTTTGATTGATTTAATGCATCCTTGCTGAATAAAAGTATTCATTTCTTTAATTTCTTTTCAAAAAAATAAAAATAAAAATTCTTACTGACCCCAAACTTTTGAACGGTAGTGTATAATGCTACAGAAGCTTTGTATTTCAGATAAATGCTGTTCTTTTGAACTTTCTATTCATCAAGGAATCCTGAAAAAAAAAAACTGTTTTCAACATTGAAAATAATCATAAATGTTTATTGAGCAGCAAATCAGCATATTAGAATGATTTCTGAAGGATCATGTGACACTGAAGACTGGAGTAACGATGCTGAAAATTCAGCTTTGCATCACAGGAATAAATTACTTTGTCAAATATATTTAAATAGTACACAGTTATTTTAAATTGTAATAATATTTCACAATATTACTGTTTTTTACAGTATTTTTAATTAAACAAATGTAGCCTTGGTGAGCAGACGAAACTTCTTTTAAAAACATTAAAAATCTTAGTGGTTCCAAACTTTTGGACTGTACTGTGTGTGTATGTATATATATATATAAAATATTTTTAAATAAAATATTCCAATTTAGATATCTAAGTAAACATATGTTTGTGTTTGTATTTCTATAGATAAATAACTGTCTCATTTCTTCCAGATGAATGCGGTGACACAAGTAGCGAGGCTCTTGCATACTGTGATGCTCAAACTCGGGATTGATCCAACACTGGAAGACCATAATAATGTGCTTTGCTGAAATTCAACATCAATACAAGAAAGTGTTTAGTTTCAGTATGTCTGTGTCTATTTCAGAGCTAGCATATTGAATTTTAGATGTTTTTTTTTTTTTTTAAATATATAGAATATTAATGACGTTCTTTATAATTGAAGCTTCATTCAGTCATAACAGATCTGTCACCGTTTTGGAATTTCTCAGTATTTCTCAGCTGTACTTCTTCTCCCATATCTGCCTAAAGACACCATCACTTTGCTTTGACTAAGCCACCTGTATACTTCAGCAGAGGTTCCCAAGAGCACATGAATCAGTACTGTTCAGAGAGTGCATGTGCTTTAAAACTGCAGTGCGTAACTTTTGGCACTCTAGCGGTTAATAAACAGAACAGCATGTGTCTTGCGTAAGCAGTGGCGACCTGAACCAGTCTAAAATAGTTAGAATATGAACACTTATTATAGGTGTACCGTAGTGATTTAGGACAAGACAAAAACATGGTTTGGAAAATGGATTCATGATGTACTCGCCCATTATTAAATTTTTTGTGAATTTTGAACTAAAAAAGTAACGGACTGTAGCTTTAAAGTCGGCATGAAACTGAAGTTGCGATAGTCTTTTCTTCCCTATTATGATATATATTTGAGTGAAACGGCTTGTCGAACAAGAAAAGGGCAGGACATGACTTTGGTTTGCTATTCGTCGATCTCATGTTAGTGACAGGTTGTCCCGCCCTCGCAATAGTAAACGTCATCAGAGAAGAGAAGAGATGTCGCTGCAAGAAGGAGGGGAAGGTGTATGCTGCAATATTCCATAAAAAAACAAGAATTGTCAATTTTGATTTCATGGTGACATTAATCAAAGAATCTGGATGCAGAAAGTGAGAATGTAACACACCAAAGGGACACTGTTAAGAACTTACAATCACAAACACTTTTATTGGGCCAGATTTACTAACAGCTTTCAGCGCAAACCCTCTTTTGGCGTTAAAAACTACTGTTAGGATTTACTAAAGACATGCAGTGAAAAATTTGTGCTGAAAAGGTGTGGACTCAGTTATTTTATAGGCCATATGCATTTGTAGGAGTTTCTCTTTCAGACTCAAAATATATGGGAGGAGAGTATTTAAATGAATCATGCAAAGTGATTTACTAAGGTTTGCGCTAGTCAATTTACTGGTATTTGCGCCATTATTTACCACCTCCCAAAAAGCATGTCTTAAACCAGATGCTAATTTGCATTGCTCTTGGTAGATTGCATTGGTCATTATGGAAATGATCTGGCTGTGTCTGTGTTCTTTAATTTGCATGTCATGTTTAGTAAATCTGGTCCATTGTAGGGAAAAAAAAAATGTGAATGCAATTAAAGTGAATGATGCTAAACATCTCCATTTTCTTTTTTTTCATGAAAAAAATCACATGGGTTTGGAACAACATGAAATTATCTCTGCTTTTCAGGTGAAATAAACTTTTAATAATATTAGATAATATGTAGATATATTTATAATATTCAGTTTTCACAATATAAATCGGGCCGTTATACAAGAAACTAGATGCTTTTAAAATTTTAGAATCCCTCGCACGAGAATGATTATTTTTGGGGCACCTAGGCCCGGATTCACAGACAGGGCTTAGCCTAAACCAGGATTAGGCCTTAGTTCAATTAGGATATTTAAGTAGCTTTTATAAACGAACACTAGAAAAAAGCATTATTGGTGTGAATCTTGAGACAAAACAGTGACACTGACATATTTTAAGTATGTCTGTGCAAGTTACTTTCAGTTAAACCATCTCAAACATGCATTTTAGTCTGGGACTATCTTAAGCCTTGTCTGTGAAACCAGGGGCTAAAAGATTGAAAACCCTGACTTGGAGAACCGAGAGCATAAATGCCTGCAAATGGCATGCAATTCTAGAGTGTAATTCTCTGAGATGACCAGCAGAAGGCATCCAGTACTAGTACATCTTTGAACATTAAAATTACCGCAGCGTTTGATTGAACACTCAGCAGATCCAAACAAAAGGCAACAGCTTTTTCACACAAACTTTTTTTGTGAAATGTTTTTCTTGTGCAGTCTTTTTTCTTAAGTAGCCTAAATGCCATGTGGTTTGATATTCTGTTAACTTAATAACATTCATATTTAAGTGTGACTTAAAGGATTAGTTCACTTTCAAATAAAATTTTCCTGATAATTTACTCACCCCCATGTCATCCAAGATGTTTATATCTTTCTTTCTTCAGTCAAAAAGAAATTAATGTTTTTGATGAAAACATTCAGGATTATTCTCCTTATAGTGGACTTCAATGGACTCCAAAGGGTTGAAGGTCAAAATTACAGTTTAAGTGCAGCTTCAAAACGTTCGACACGATCCCAGACGAGGAATAAGAGTCTTATCTAGAGAAACCATCACTCATTTTCTAAAAAAAAAAAATTAAAAATGATATACATTTTAACCATAAATGCTCATCTTGAACTAGCTCTCTTCTTCTTCTCTATTTGAAAAGTGTATTACTGCCCTCCACAGGTCAAAGTTTGAACTAATTGTTATATACTTGCACTAGCATATTGTATATGACAATTTAGTTAAAACTTTGACCTGAGGAGGGCAGTAATACACTTAGCAGTGTTTACACTGCTGGAATTCTAATAGAGAAGAAGAAGAGAGCTAGTTCAAGATGAGCATTTATGGTTAAAATGTATATAATTTTTATTTATTTTTTTAGAAAATGAGTGATGTTTTCGCTAGATAAGACCCTTATTCCTCATTTGGTATTGTTTAAAGCCCTTCGAAGCTGCAATGAAACTGTAATTTTGACCTTCAACCATTTGGGCTCCACTGAAGTCCACTATAAGGAGAATAATCCTGGAATGTTTTCATCAAAAACCTTAATTTCTTTTCGACTGAAAAAAGAAAGACATGAACTTCTTGGATGGCATGGGGGTGAATAAATTATCAGGAAAAATTTATATGAAAGTGAACTAATCCTTTAAGTCTTCAAATATGTTTTTGGAGCCAGTGAGTGCAAATGATTCGATTTCAAGAAATCAAACTTGATGTGAATACAAGTTTCCTCTGCAGACGATCTAGCCAATCGCTGCGCGGCACGTGACGTCACCGAGATGAAAGGGAATTCTGCATCAAACACTCGCAGCAGTGAAGAGAGATCAGATCACACTGCTGGCCGCTTTCAGTCCACGTCTGCCTCGGGATCATGCAGTTAGACTTTCTGGAGTCTGTGCGTTTGCAGGTATTCGGATTAACATGCGGAGGGGTGTGAGTGAATAAACAGGCTCGATTAAAGCGCTTTTGTCCAGGACGTGTGTGAAGCTTTGATGTAGGCTACACGCTGATGGGAGATCAGATTACAGGCGTCAGACCGCAGTCTTTCATCTGAGCTTTAACTTCAGTGCTGGACTCGGGACGGGTTCAGACCTCAGCGGCGAGCGCGCTGGATCGCATCCTGAACAGCTTTTCGTAGGAGACCGGGATCTCACGAGCGACGCGTTATCGGTAAGAAAGTTTTGCGCACAGTTGCAACGCTGCTTTGAGCGCATATGAATTCAAAAATTATTATATTCAGAAAAAATAACTACTCAACACTTAAATAGTGCCTATCTATGCGTTAATTAGCTTAGGACATTTTTTAATTCATCCAGTAGCATACAATCTTTTTCTGACAGGTCAAAACGTATCAGAAAAAAAGTTATTCATATTTTATACAGTACATTGCAATGCTTTGAAGACGCAATGTATCATAATAACATAAAATTTCATGAAATTTTAAATTATATTATGGTTAATAATAATATTAATCCATAGATTTTCATTTATGGATTTATCTATGGACTATATAATCTATAATATATAATCAGCACATAAATTAATCATTATTGGCCAATATTAGTGTTTTTAAGGGGGTTACCATTAATGATAAACAGTTATAAATATGTACACATATATGTATGTATATATATATATATATATATATATATATATATATATATATATGTATGTATATATATGTATGTATATATATGTATGTATATATATGTATGTATATATATGTATATATATATATATACCATTAATATATATATATATATATATATATATATGGTACATGGTATATATATATACCATTAATGATAAACAGTTATAAATATGTACACATATATGTATGTATATATATATATATGTATATATATATATATATATATATATATATATATATATATATATATGCATATGTATATGTATGTGTGTGGACATGTGTCAAGCTAATATAATGTTATAGAGGAACTTTTCCCCCAACTCAGTCAGTGTTAAACCTCTTGAAATATTAAACACCCACGGTGGATTTAAAATGAATTTTTGTCTGATTTTAACATGCATTATTCCAGACTGGAGCTTTATAAAAAAGCACAAGATTTATAATAATCATTGTTTGCTTAGTGTTCACACAGTTTTGAGAGATAAAGGCAAATAGTGTCCTCCATAAATCATTCATCAAAGGATTTCTGCTTTCACAGTGTATGTGGGAAAGACCTTTCAGAATGCCTCAGGCACGGATCCTCTCCGGGTTTACTCTTCACAGGATACTCGTCCTTCCACTGTGTGTCATGGTACGTTTCCTTCATATTAACACCTTTGCTATATTTGGCTTACTTGTTTTGTGCCCTGTGATGTGCTCTCAATTACTTTACACTACTATTATTTACACTACTGTTGAAAAGTTTGGGGTCGGTAAGATTTTATTTTATTTTTTTTGTTTTTTGAAAGTCTCTTATGGCTCACCAAGGCTGCATTTATTTGATCAAAAATAAAGTAAAAACAGTAATATTATGAAATATTATTACAATTTAAAAGAACAGTTTTTTGTTTTGTAATGCATTTAAATTGTAATTTATTACATAGAATTTTCAGCATCATTACTCCAGTCAGGAATCATTCTAATGGACCCTTTTCATGGAATGTGATGACGTTTCCACAGTTATCAACGTCGCAAATCTAGTAAAGTTTTTTTATATTATCATTTAAAAAAATTTTTATAACGCTATACTGGGTTATATTACCTTGGCAGTAAATGACAAAAATAAAATGAACGCTGCTATGAGTGATAAATTTGACACCTTTCTCATTCTGACTGCTGCAACAAACACTACCATGGATTTTTTTTTTGCTATTGGAGCAAATGGAAATACAAAAACTATATTTGCTGTCATCTCGCATTAACCGCTATAGAAATTTTCCCAACTAAAACGACTTTTGCTTCTGAGAACCCTGGAAATGTGAAAAGGTCCATATGATGATTTGCTGCTCCAGAAACACTTCTTATTAATATCAATGTTGAAAACAGCTTTTTTTTTTGGAATATAATTCTTTTGTAACATTATAAATGACTTTTGGTCAATTTAATGCATCCTTACTGAAAGTATTACTTTAAAAAAAAAACCCTCACTAACCCCAAACTTTTGAACATTATTGTGTGTGTTTGTTCTTGAGAACACAAGTGTAATCATCATTATATATATATATATATATATATATATATATATATATATATATATATATATATATATATATATATCTCCACATTTTGGTGCACTCCACTTTGATAAACCTCCAATGAAATGATGGAATAATTAACCATGCTGGTTTCATGTCCCTCACAGTTTGCAGTTATGGCAGAGGAGAGAAGAGATTGCAGGGAACAGGAATACAAGGATAAGTTTGGGAGCTGTATTCCCTGTCGGCAGTGTGATGCTGGACAAGAGCTATCTAAGGTTTGCCAGTTCTGCGCTAGGTTATTTTTTTGTTTTAGCCTAATTTGAAACATTGGTGCACATATAAATCTTGTATTTTTAATTTCCTACAAAGATTACATCTTAAATCAAGAAATAATATCCGAAGCACTCTGTTCCTTTGAATTGGTTCCCGCTGAGCTTAATTCTGGAATTCTTTCCTTTCAGTTCACCTACCACAGTCAGATTAATGTGCAAATATATTTAGATGCTTCTACTTCAAGCTGTTTTTAAAAAAAGACCCGTTCCAACCACGTATGCGATCAAATCTGGGACTGAGAGACGCGTTCCCATCAGTTTCACAGAGTTCAAGAAAGACTTTTAGACCAAACAGGCCAAAAGCAAAGAGTTCACCAATGGAGAGGGGATGCCAATGTTTTGAATAGCTTGTCCTGACCAATTATTTATTGCTTCCTCCTTTTCATAAAGAGAGAGGGTAAACCGCTGTTCTCTTTTGCAGAGCACTGGCCACGCTTTAATCAGTTACACCCACACTTCTTATCCTCTCCTGCCACAAACTTCTGTTTTTTTTCTTCAAGCCTTTTAATATCATTGCCACCCCTGAGAATTTCAAGGCCTTGTAAACATGGCACGTGAAGAAATTAAGTGGTTTTGTACTATTCATCTAATCTAAATGGAGGTCTGGGGTATTTCTGAAGTGTGGAAATCATTACACAGTTTATGCTCGGGTAAATGCAGGTACACCAGGCTGTTGGATGTATACAAATGTAGCACACACCGCGTGACTTTCATGTAGGCACACATGAACACACACTTATTGGTTATACGCTTCAGTGCATCAGATGTTTTCAGCCAATTAATGCTTTGGGGCCTGAGGAGGTAGTGAATGATTGCCTGCTTTTTCCATTCAAGTGGTTTAACCTATTATTTGGAGCCAAGGACAATATCATGTTTAAGTTACTTTAGTTAAGTTTCACTGTTAAAATGTATTCCCCCAGTTTAACATGCAGATAGCATGAGTAGGTTTATTTCCCAAAAAGAATAAACACTTTATCTCTGTGGCGCTATCAAAACACTGCTTTGTTTGTTTGAGCATCCCATCCAGCCCGACAACAGCAAAAGTGGCGCAGCCGGTGGTGTAGCTTTGGGGCGGTTTCCGTTTGTTGTGACCAATGGTAGATGTTTTAGAAACACGTTTTTAAATAAAAGCCATTATTTTTGCTATTGAAGTTACACTTATACTTAGAATAGCTGTAATAACATCACCAAAAACGTAACTTTTTTTGTTGTTGTTTTAATGTCTGACACTTCAGAAGCTCTTTCAGACAGTTTGTTTAGTAAGAACAGTTCACATGACGCCCTTTTACTGTTTTTCAGAGATCCATGACTAGTCAAACAGCTAGTAAAATCCCCACCTACACACTGTCTTTCACCTGAAAAGGCCGATAACAGCTTTGTTGATAGGCATTTTGTAATTGTTAAAGGGATAGTTCACCCAAAAATGAAAGTTCTGTCATCATTTGCTCACCATTATGTCGTTCAAAACCTGTGTGATGTCTTCTGTGAAATACAAAAGAAGAAGTTTGCATGCAGTTATATCCAGTGTGCTGTTAACCACAACTAGATCATAGTGTCAGTGAGTTGAACTTGATAAGTGAATCAGTTTGAATTGAGAACAAATCACTCAGGTGGTTTTGTGAACTCAAACAACAACTCAATACTTCAATACATTCCAGTTTGACATTTCAATGGCATCTTGTGGTGGACCACAATTATTTTATCAGTTATCAGTGGTTTAGTGACGTCATTGGTGATGTGGCAACACAAGCTCCAGTGCAAGTTTGACTTTTTGCATTGCAAAGAAGAACGTAGACAGATGTTCAGATCTTCAGTGAATAACAACTTACAGTTAATTTGGTTGACACACCCAGTCCTCATTTACTTTTGTTAAAAGAGTGGTCAGGATATTTTTCAAAAATTCACCTTTTGTGTTCTGAAGAAAGGCATTCGAGTTGAGGTTGAGTAAATGATGACAGAATTTTTTAATGCTCTTCAACTATTGCTTTAAACGTTTATCTCAGAAACAGAATTAACACTACAGCAGTCTGTTTTAGGACCATTATGACTTCTTTTTGCATTGCGACTTTTTTTAATGACAATTATGCACATCTCCTCCCTCACGTATTACTATAATGCATTGCTTTTTTTAATATAATGGTCCTAAACATAAGCTTCATTTCTTTTTGCAAACTATAATTCTTTCTTTCTTTTGGTTTTGGAGTAAAATATGGCCCAGACATGTGGTTTTGTAAGATTCACCCTTAAAGCTTACCTGTTGGGTTAAGTGAGAAGTTCACCCTTTGCTTTATTGCAAAGTATTAATGAGCAGGAGAGTTCAGGGTAATTTAGTTATATAGAGTGTTTGCAGGTTTTTTGAATAAGATGACTTCAAAACACTTGTGTGTCTGAACATGCTTTCATCCAGCTTTCTCCTCTATCACCCATCCATCCTGCTGTTTTGCTTGGCATTCTCACTCAAATCTGATCTGGAGATAGTGGAAAAATGGTACTTGCATGTACTGGTTTGGTGAGTTCTCTTAGGCAAGAATGTTTCTGGGTGATTCTGGACTGTGACAACAGGCTTTTGTAAAGAATAGAGTTGGGTGTATTGCTGCATTATTAACTGCATTATTTTTTATAGTGATAATCTGACATATCTGAGGTTACCCAACATGCAAAATAAAGCATGACTGCTCAAATGTCTGTCCATATTCAATGGTTGGTCCTGATCACTGTATCATTGTACCATGTCTGTTATGGCCTTTTAGTGTGTATTGACGTCTTTTGACCATTTGACTTCTTGTGTCTGCTTTTGACACTTTTTTTTTTTTAATAACTGGGGAGGACAGGAAATGAAGGGGGGAAACAGAATTAGGAAATATCGTGAACCAGATTCGAACTTCAGACGCCCTTTTGAGCATGATAACTGCATGATAACTGAGCAGTGATAACTGCTAAGCCACAGCTCTGACACATATTAGAATGGTTTCTGAAGGATCATGTGACTAAATTAGGAATAAATTATGTTTTAAAATATAGCTGCAAGCAGCAATTAAGGGGCCAAGCACAAAGAAGGCATGATAAGTCATGCCAGTACAGCTGGGAGCATCAGACCAACTGCAACAATGAGCAATTTTTTGGCAAAATGGCTGAAAAATTATTGTCACTAGTAATATGATTTAATGGTTTATTACTTTCGACCAATAGGTGGCGCTGTGAGCAAATTGATGTGGTGTGGTCAGAGTAAGGTGACAATGACATATGCAAAGTTTGGTGTCAATATGCCAAAGTATATCAGAGATACAGCCTCAGAGTCATTTTGGCATCATGCCGTTAAATTTGTTGATACCGTGTATGAAAGTGGTTTCGTCTATCAACACGAAATCCATAACTTTTTGCCAGCATGTTCTGAAGATGATTCGATTCTCCTCTATCACATATTAATCAAGACCAGTTTCATTACTATAGGTCTAATATAATCAAAAGTTATTAGCATTTTTGGATATTTCATTATAACTTTTGACCACAAGGTGGCTCTGGCTTTTGAGTACCTTCAGGGCATGGTGCCGAAGACACATACCAATTGTCATAACAATATGCCAATATGTGTTCATAAAATATAGCATTTTACAAAAAAATTCAAAATGGCCAATGCCCAAAATGGCAGTTTGACGAATCAACTTGAATTCCATAGCTTTTTGTTGGAATGGTCTGAAGATGGTTTGGTTCAATTTTCATGAAAATTGGAGCAACGGCCTTGGAGGAGTTAGGAAAAAGTGGGTTTTTCAGAAAATTCAAAATGGCGTAAAGTTTTTCATGACGTGTTCATTGTGTGCAATCGAATCTAGCCCTCACAATTCAAAAGTTATTAACATAAATGTGAGTGCATCTTTGGCCCTAGAGCGATTGAGTTAGAGACTCTAAAATTGCTGTGGATAATGTTCAGACAGTCCTCTATCTGCGTGCCAAATTTCATAACTTTCCCGCAAGCGGTTCTATGGCGGTACTTCAAGAGCGGAAGAAGACGGAATAATAATAATAATGGGAACACTAACAGATACAATAGGTGCCTACCCATCTTTGGCACCTAAATATATTGAAATAGAAAATGGTTATTTTAAATTGTAATGATATTTCACAACATTACTTCTTTCAAAAACATAGTTATTCCAAACTTTTGAATCCCCTGAATCCCCATTGGCTTTTAGCTGGACGCCAAGAGTAAGAAATATTGCGAGCCAGATTCAAACTCCTGTTGCCCTTATAAGCACCACAGCTTAGGATAATAACTACTACGCCATGGCTCTGACACATTCTGAACCATATCTGTGAGCCTGAATCCTCATTTGTATTCATCTGGTGACCAGCTAGGATTAAGAAATGGTGCTAGCAAGATTCAAACTCCTGTTGCCCATATTAGCACCACAGCTCACAGTGATAACTACTAAGCCACTACTCTGACATGTAGACACATTCTGACCCATATCTGGGTGCCTGAATCCTTATTTGTATTCATCAGGTGCTCAGCTAGGATTAGGAAATGTTGCTAGCAAGATTCAAACTCCTGTTGCCCATTTGAGCACCACAGGTGAGCACATGTAGGTGCATTCTGAACCGTATCTGGGAGCCTGAATACTCATTTGTATTCATCTGGTGTTTAGCTAGGATTAGGAAATGTTGCCAGCTAGATTCAAACTCCCAGTGTCCTTATGTACACCACAGCTCATAGTGATAACTACTGAGCCATGGCTCTGACGCATTCTGAGCCATATTCGGGAGCCTCATTGGCTTTTATATGACGTTCATCTATCTGTTTGAACTTCTAAATGCTGGAAGAATCCAGCAGCAAACTCCAACAGACAAACCACAGGGGGTTACTGAGCTCCTTAGATTTCTCTTTCCCCCTTTGCTCTGCTGTTGATTATCTCTCTGGGAATGGCATCATGCCTTCAAACGGAGTGACCATACCTCTTTTATTCACCGTCCCCCCCAATCCTTCATGCCCTGCTGGAGAGAAAGGTCTTATATGGGCTGCGGGCAGGCAACAACAGCTGTCATTCTGTTCAGGCACCCTATATGCAGACTTTGGAAGGCCTGTGTTGAGAGAGCCAAATCAGTCTTCTCTAACATTGGCTGAAACCGGGGCCAGGCTTTGTGGAGAGCTCTTGTCATTGGCTCTCTCACGCAGGCCAGTAATCCATGTGTGCCTGAGCTGGGAAACTGGATCGCGGTGTAGAAAGAAGGCCCCTGTTTGAAGCCGATCTCCACGTTAATGATATATGAGCCTCTTCTCTAATCCAGCTCAGTGTGGTGGAAATGCAGGCGGGTAATAGTGACCTGACTAGGGAAGGGGCAGCTGGGGAAAAAAAAACAATAGTGCAGGGTGATATCAAACCACAAAGGTCCTCTCACTTTTCTGTGCATTATGCTCCTCTGCTGGAATGCGACTGGTAGGAACGTGATTGTCAGAGGAGGTGTGTTTGTTTAATGGATCACGGTTACATATTGTGCTGTTTATAAAGTAGTTGTGCTGATTTTAAAAAGTCATAATTTTTTGCACATCAAAAATGAACACTCCAGCCATATCAGTCTTCTAGAAACAGCACCACAGCAATAGTTCATCCCAAAGTAAATATTCTGTCATATTTCTTCTTTGGAAACCCAAAACGAGATGTTTTGATGTTATGTCAAAATTTACGTTGAACCAAATTGTGAAATATTGCACCATAAAAAGTACCTTAAGAATGGTCAAGATGACTCGTGTGCACTACATTCCGAATCTTTTGATGCCATAGAATTGCTTTGTACGAGAAACAAACTAATTTAAGTCATTCATCAAAAATGTTGCTACACCCTAGATGACAAAACTCATTTGCGTCAATTCATTCCAGATTTGCATTGGTTCTTGAGCTTCTCATAATGAATCGCAATGCTTCAAGTTTGAATATGCAAAAAGGCGAGTAGATGATGACAAAATGTTAGGTTTTGAGTGATCTATTGTTCCTGTAGCTGACACTTATCAAAAGAGAACACAAGATTTTTATTCAGAACTACTGAAAGTGCAAAGGAAAACTGTGTTTTAAATTGGTGTCACATTGCTGGTTGGTTCCATTGATAAATGCATTGATTGATCTTGATTGATGATCTCTGTTGGGTTGGATGGATGCAAAAGAAATTATTTGAAGCTCCAAGAAGCTCTGCTTCAATTATGGTTTGAGAAATCTGGCTCAGTGAAAACTGAATATATCCCTGCAAGATTCCCAAGAATTATATCAAGGATTAAAAACAAACAAGCGTATTCCAGAATGATTACTCTCAGTAGAGTTTTGAAAAGACTCTGGCATTGTTTATTGAAGTGGGTGGATCTGGAGGGGGAAAAGGCTCTTCTGAGTAATGCTAATTAAGCGGCGCTTAAAATTTCAGTTTAGATCCCGAAACCTGGAAAAAAACGTTTGCTTACATTTCACTTCTTAATGTCAAACTCAATGTGGCAAAACGTCAAAGTCCAACATGCTGTACAGAAACATGCCCAACAAATGTTGTTCGTCACAGTTCGAGGAAAGACCATTCTAAACACATTAGAACGTCTTCCAAGCTGAATTTTCTGTCTCTTTTGTGTGCAAATACTAATATTTTGTTACTAGTTGTTAAGCTAAAAGCAACTGTATTTTGTTCTATTGTTATATTGCTCTTTCAGTTGGCTAAAATGGTAAGCAGGCTTGTTTTGTTCATGAAGACACTTTCTCTGTAGTCTCTTTGTTATATTTTGCTTAGGCTGTGCATGAGTAGAGTTAAATCAGCCTCATATTATTATCCAAACTGCACAGTTTTAGATCTTTTATTGAAATAAAATAGGCCTGTATTTAGGGAACAATGCAAAGGGTGTTGTCTCGTATAATTCAAAAGCGCTGAGAATCCTCCACGACCCCACAACTTGACATTGAGACCTCTCCTCAGGTTTCCTTCGTGATTTGGTTTTGCGTATGTACTCAGATCGCTTTTCTGGGTGAAAAATCTAACAAAAAAATATATATATAATTTGTTGTTTTTAAGTTGACATGAATTGTCAAATGAAATAAATGGCATACATATGCACTAGACATCTTTGAAATTTCATTCAGCTTGTATCTTTTAAAATTTTAAACATAAAATCTCAATTTATTTATAATGTTAAATATATTTATAATATATAAAAAAAATATAAAATAAATTCTAAAATTGAATGTCCATTTCATTTTATAATTTATTTATTCCTGATTCTGTGGTTAGAAACACTTTATTGTGCAAGTGTTTGCATTACAAAAATATGCTTCGTAAATCTTTTAGTTTAAAGGGCTTTCTTTTTTTTAGCATTCCACATACCAAAACCTCTCAATATCAATATTTCTCAGACACACTTTAGCCGAAGACAAGCCTGACAAAACCTCAGCAATAAACTCCCAATAAACCAACAATGGGCGTCCCCGTGGGCCTTTCTGATTCAAATGCAGAGCCCTTCGGGGGCCCGGAGCAGAAGGCTGTCCATTGATCCCGTGAGAGTCAGGGAGATTATTGCCTGTGTAAGATAGACTCTCTCAAAAGAAGCTTGGCCTTTGTTCAGCAGGGGGAATCTCACACACACACACACACACACACGCACACACACTGTGATCATTATTTCATCTCGGCTTCTTGTTAGTCCACATTGGCGCTTTTCTTTAGCACGGCTCGCCCTTCCCTTCCTCGGCAGTGAGATATCTTCTGTTAATCCTCACAGGAATGTGGCTTTGGCTATGGGGAGGATGCCCAGTGTGTGCCCTGCAGAGCCAGTCGCTTCAAAGAGGACCGCAGCCTGCAGAAATGCAAGCCCTGTCTGGACTGTTCGCTACTCAACCGCTTCCAGAAGGGGAACTGCTCCACCATGAACAACGCCATATGCGGAGACTGCCTGCCTGGGTGAGTCAGTCATAGGAGTGCAATTATATAGAATAAAGAATGATGGGCGTTTTCCAACACCAAGTTGGTCTATAATACTCTTAAAAATAAAGGTTCCAAAAGGGTTTTTTCGTGTGATGCCATAGAAGAATAATTTTTGGTTCCCCAAGGAACCTTTCAATGAACAGTATATATATATATATATATATATATATATATATATATATATATATATATTGTGAAGAACATTTTTAAAAATCTAAAGAACCTTTTTCGACTATAAAGAACCTTAAAGGGTTCTTATTCCATAATTTACTCACTCTCAAGCCATCCTAGGTGTATATGACTTTCTTTCTCTAACCAATGAAATCTGACAACAGCTGTCTCATAAATTTTGTTTCTAAACGTTTGAATCATGACAAAAAAATGTATTTTTCAGGCTGGATCAAGCTAATGCGCATGGGCAGTCCTAAATGCGCGTCTTTTGTGTCTCATTTCGAGGCACGCTTCTGACTGTTTCTATAAGAACCGGAGCTTCTAACGGCCGCTGCAGTGATGCGATGACTCTTATTTAGAAGGCGGGACTTTTTCCGCCTTATTGTGCGTTGCACTTTCTCTCATTCAAAACAATACGAGTGACGCGTCTTGTGTTATTCTATAGTCTTTAAACAATCCATTAGAAGTTTAAATTGATATAGCTTTAAAACGCGTGGAAATAATAAACTTTAATGATGAAAGAAAAACTATGCTATCCATGAGAGTGGTCAATAGATGATAATCAAAACCAAGCAGATGTTTGTATTTGGCAGAGAATCCGATTGAGGCAGGAACTGTGATCGTAGGGAGGGGGTGGGGCACAGCAGCTCATTTGCATTTAAAGGCACATGCGCGAAAACAGCTTGTTCTTAACTGTAGTCAGAAATGGGTATTTACAACATGGATTTATAAATAATCTGTGAGATATTTTAAGCTGAAACTTCACAGACACATTCTGGGGACAGCCGAGACTTAAATTACATCTGGTAAAATGGGCATAATAGGTGACCTTTAAATAATATCTTGTCTCTTCTCAGCTTTATAATGAAAGTGAATGGTACTACGGTTTTGAAGCCCAAAAAAGCACAACCATCCATCATAAAAGTAATCCATAAACTCCAGTGGGTTAATAAAGACCTTCTGAAGCAAAGCGATGGGTTTTTGTAAGAAAAATATCCATATTCAGTAGCGTGTTTATCCACCATGCAAAGCACGCAATTGCAGCTCCCAGAGATTTGCTTAGGGCCCCCAATAAGGTAAATATGCCTCTGTCCATATCTCTAACTTTATAAACTGTAACAAAGACTATAGAATAACATAAGATGTGTCACTTGTATTGTTTTGAATGGGAGAAAGTGTAACGCGCAATATGGCAGAATAAGTCCCGTCTTCTAAATAAGAGCCAATCGTCGACTGGTAAAGTCATCGCGTCACTTCAGCGGCCGTTAGAATCACCGGTTTCTATAGAAACAGTCAGACGCGCGCCTCCGAAGAGACGCGCATTTAGGTCTGCGCGTGCGCATTAGCTTGATCCAGCCTGAAAAATACAGTTTTTTTTGTCATGATTTGAGCGTTTAGAAACTAAATTTATGAGCCGGTTGTTGTTAGATTTCATTGGTGATTTCAAATATGAAACTTAATCGTAAGGTTGGCGAACAGTTTTGATGAATTTGATGTTTCCCCATTCAAAGAGATTGCATGATGCCCAGGATGCCCGAGAGGCGTTTGAAAGATGGCCGCCGAGTGAAATGACTTGTCTTAAAGGGACTTTGACTGTAATCACTAGCTTCCAGTAACAGCTGTACGCGCATTTACGAGAGTGTCGAGTTCCAGTGGATGGGTGACCTCTGACCCGATGTATGATGTAGGTGTAGCTTAAGCTCAGGTTTGAATTGATGAACGTGGAAGCACAGAGGATAGAGCAAAACAAAACGCCGGTCACTAATTAGAAGTCTAAAATGAGAAGTTTTAAAGAAAAATGTCAGAGGACGCTACACATCATACGTCGGGTAATAGGTCACTCTTCCGAAACTCTGCTCAGAGAACATATGGTCCCTCTCTACATAGAGTTAAAATAACACTGAAGCAGAGATAAAGTTAATGAGATAACATACTGTTTGTGGAGTTGTTTAATCAGATCTTGAGAGATTTTATGTCTTTTATCTTCAGTTGATTTCATCTAAGGCTGTGGCTGAAGTCAGTTGTAGTTCTTTTTCTTCAGTGATTATGCTTGTTAACAGCAGGTGTTCATCACTAATGCTCAATCATAACTTAATTGACCACTTAATTATCTCATTAACTTTAACTCTGCTTCAGTGTTACTTTAACACTAAGTAGAGAGGGACCATATGTAATCTGTGCAGAGCTGCTTTAACTCTGGGGATTTTGCTGTGCATGGATTACTTTTATAATGGATGGATGCACTATTTTGGGCCTCAAAATCTAGGGTACCATTCACTCCCATTATAAAGCTTGGAAGAGCCAGGGTATTTTTTACTATAACTCTGATTGTGTTCATCTGAAAGACGAAAGTCATATAAACTTAAGATGGCTTGAGGGTGAGTAAATTATGGGATACTTTTCATATTCGGGTGAACTATTCCTTTGAGTACAATGGAAAAGTTCCAATCAGTGCAGCAGTCATGATCTGGAATTTAAAACTTTTCTCCATAGGGTAATAGATTTTTCCAACAGTAACTTATAAACGTTAAAAGACAGATCAACTGTGATGTCTGATGTTGTTAATCAAAGGTATATGCTTTTGTTGAAGCCATCTGTTTGCATTATTTCCATTTATTTTTTTTTAAAAATTGTGTATAACAGTGGAGTTCGTAGTACATTACCCATGATGCTGTATGGAAAATCCCACCAATCAGTTGGGAGCAAAATGTGCCAAAATATTTCTGCGAGGCTCTGCACTCCCATGAAGCACCGCAAATGATGTAATAAAGTCAGTCTCCCTATATGCTCACAAAATACTTAAAGATTTATATATATATATATATAATATGCATATTTTAATAAACTTAAAATATATTGTTCCTAAAGATATATAATCAACTTTGAATGAATAATTTTATATTTCTCCATTGTTTTAAATCCATTGTCATTCGCAGTGCTTCATAGGATTGTAGTTCTTTTCCACAGTACACAGTCTTGTAACTTTGTCAAATTTTTAACGACCTTTTTGCTTCAAATAAAAGTTTGTAATATTGTGATTCACCTTGTAGTTCATGGCTTATAATGTTTTTGCAAAGACTTTAAAAATCCCTATGGGAAAAATGAATGGAATAAATACTTCCGAAACCAACACTGCTGAAAAAGTGGGTAGGCACTAATGCACTCTATAAAGAACCTTTATTTTTGAGAGCATGCAGTCATTCTGAAACCCAAACTCAATTTACGTGCAGCCGTGGCTCAGTCCTTCTCAAGAAAGCTTTTTACATAAGTTCCACACACTTTAGCCCTCCAGCCCTGAGTGAAGCAGATAATTTCTCAGTTTAAAGTCCAGGTCAGGGAAATAAACTCAAGGCCTTCGGTTGGGCCCAGACATGCCCTAGAAGCTCAGACATGTCAGGTTTATGAAGACCTGCTTTTCGCTATAGCTGCAAGAGTTACTAGTTTCCCTACAGCAGCATCCTGCTCTCACCAGATAAGTTTTTAATAACTTTTGATTACCCATAATTAAGTGCTTTGGCACAGTAAGACATGCTGAAGGCAACTCTTCACATTACCTTCAAAGTTCATCTACATCATTTTAGAGAAATGTGTTCTTAGGGCTGTAACTAATGGTGGAATACTTCTCACATTGTAATGGATAGTTTTCCTCCAACGTTGATTAATTTAATAGGGCTGTCAAATAATTTTTGCCCCCTAATCCAGTTTTCTAATAAGGGATTTTCCAGAGATATTCAACTGAAAAGCAGCAAGACAAATACATCATGTGCACATAATCCAACAATTAAAACATATCACAGACAAGAATGTGTCTTTGTAAAATGGATTTGACTTCTAAAGCCACTTTTTGTCTATCCAGTTGTTTAATAATCTGCCACAATAATGAACGTAATGTTTTTGAATTATATGCATTTAGTGGCTTTTCTCAGCAAATATTGATGTACATTCCCGTTTAAAAGTTTGGGGTCAGTAAGATTTTTTTTGTAATGTTTTTGAAAGAAGTCTCTTGTGCTCACCAAGGCTGCATTTATTTAATATTGTAATATTGTGAAATATTATTAAAATTTAAAACAACCATTTTCTATTGTAATATATTTTAAAATGTAATTTATTATTGTAATATCAAAGCTGAATTTTCAGCATCATTACTCCAGTCTTCAGTGTCACATGATCCTTCAGAAACAATTCTTAATATTTTTGTGGAAACCATGATACATTTTTTTTTAAAGATTCTTTCAATAGAAAGTTCGAAAGAACAGAAGTTATTTAAAATAGAAATCTTTTGTAACATTATACATGTCTATACTGTCATTTTTGACCAATATAATGCATTTTTGCTGAAAAAAATGACCCCGAACTTTTCAATGGTAGTGTATGCAGTATAATTTGATTAATTAATTGTTATATGTAATTAATTTGATTAAAAGTGAGTTGATTGACAACTAAATTAATTATATATTATAATAAATAATGAAGTAAACATTATATATTGTTTCATTTTTAAATTAATATACATTTTATTCTTACAGATTTTACAGAAAGACGAAGTTAAGTGGATTTCAGGATATGGAGTGTATCCCATGTGGAGATCCGCCACCACCATATGAACCGCACTGTAAGCACATTTATTGATTCATGTTAAATGCAAAGGATTTTGAAGTTATTTCTGTCCTTGGGGAAAATGTCCAGCGCATTAATTTCTTCTGGAAACAAACAAACAAACAAACAAAACATCTTTTCCATGCATTATTAAAGGGTTAGTTCACTCAAATATGTAAATTCTGTCATTAATTACTCACCCTCATGTCGTCCCACACCTGTAAGACCTTCATTCATCTTCAGAACACAAATTAAGATATTTTTGATGAAATCGAAATAAAATATTTTTAATGGCTCAGTGAGGCCTGCATTGACACTAGTTAATTTACACTTTCAAACACCCAGAAAGCTATTAAAGACATATTTAAAACAGTTCACGTGACTACAGTGGTTCAACCTTAATGTTATGAAGTGACGAAAATACTTTTGTGCACCAAGAAAAACAAAATAACGACTTATTCAACAATATCTAGTGATTTCAAAACACTGCTTCATGAAGCTTTGAAGCTTTACGAATCTTTTGTTTCGAATCAGTGGTTCGGAGCGTGGATCAAACTGCCAAAGTCACGTGATTTCAGTAAACGAGGCTTCGTTACGTCATAAGTGTTTCGAAATTTCAGTAGTTCACGTGACTTTGGCAGTTTGATACGCACTCTGAACCACTGATTCGAAACAAAAGATTTGTATAGCTTCGAAGCTTCATGAAGCAGTGTTTTGAAATCACCCATCACTAGATATTGTTGAATAAAGTCGTTATTTTGTTTTTGGCGAACAAAAAGTATTGTCATCGCTTCATAATACTAAGGTTGAACCACTGTAGTCACATGAACTGTTTTAAATATGTCTTTAGTAGATTTCTGGGCATTGAAAGTGTTAATTATCTTGCTGTCAATGCAGACCTCACTGAGCCATCGGATTTTATCAAAAATATCTTAATTTGTGTTTCGAAGATGAAAGAAGGTCTTACGGGTGTGGAACGACATGAGGGTGAGTAATTAATGACAGAATTTACAATTTTGGGTGAACTAACCCTTTAAAGTGTCTATTGAGCTATATTCCACATCCCATTGCATCTCATAGTTTGAAAACATGTGAATGAGAGCTAATGCGAAGGGCAAGATTATCAGTGAATTTTTGGAGGTCCACATTTACTTAGAATTAAATAACAAAACATACAATTAAAAACATAATCAGAGTGAGTACATGATGACAGATTTTTTTTAGGGTAATCCTTTAAAAGGGTCCATCATACAAACAGTTGCATTAATAATAATCTGCGAGATGACGACCCACTCAGTCTTGGTGATTCATACAGCAGTATTTTACAATCAAATAAATGCCTCTTTTTACAAGTCAGAACATAGGCGAAGGTAATAAACAGAACTCTCTGTCTAACTGTTCGACAGCGTGGCTTTCTTCCGCAAATACACACATGGGTATGTTAAACACGTAGCGTTTCACAAAGCAGTGTATTGTTCTCCTGCAGTCTGTGGCGCTAATTGGGCTCATTTTACCCACCGTTGAGTGCCATTGTACGGAAGCTTGTGTCTTTGGCAGTTACGCAGGGAGAGACATCGGGAAACTTATACCTTTCAAAATTAAGTGTGACTTCTAGAAGTTTATGATGTTTGCAGCTGCTGCATGTGGAGATTTGCAGGGCGTTTGTAGGGAAGAGTTTGAGCCAGGTCTAACACTCCTTCGCCAGATACATAGTCCTATAGGTGTACAGGTCAGCTCGACCCGTGGATGTGAAGAATTTGATCCCTGTATAAACTTTGGCTTATTATGTAATCATTAGGCACTGTGATTTTTGGTCTTCAGAGGAGGGGACACCAGGCTTTTTTTTTCTTTTCTTTTTTTAGCATTTTGTTTTTTCCTTGATGCCTGTTTAATTTTTTATTTTTATTTATTTTATTTTTCAGGACTGTTTTTCTATTATAGAAAAGTATGAAAGAAAATGACTTGTGGTTTTGGCTCAATAAAAAAATAAAAATAAATAAATAAAAATAAATAAATAAATAAATAAAAATAAAATAAAAAATTCTTAAAATGAAATATTTTTTTAAATACAATTAACAATTTCTCTACAATAAAATAATTTCTTAAAATAATATTTTCTTAAAATAAAATAATTGTTTTGGTTATTGGGAATTGTTTTTAATAACTACCATAAATTATGAAACAAAACTAAATAAAAATACAATTAAATTAAATTTTCTTGAAATAATATTTTCTTAAAAAAGAATAAAGTAAACAATGAGCTTTGGAATTATACAAAAAATAAAAATAGTTTTTGGTTATTGAGAATTGTTTTTAGTAACTACCATAAATTTTGAAATAAATAAAATAAAATAATAAAATAAAATTAAAATTTTCTTTAAAAAGAATAAATTAAACAATGAGCTTTGGCATTATACAAAAAAAAAAAAAATGTGGTTATTATAACCATATATATATATGGTTATT
This sequence comes from Megalobrama amblycephala, assembly GCF_018812025.1. Taxonomy (NCBI): domain Eukaryota; kingdom Metazoa; phylum Chordata; class Actinopteri; order Cypriniformes; family Xenocyprididae; genus Megalobrama; species Megalobrama amblycephala. The sequence continues at coordinate 33,825,170 of NC_063059.1, read as the reverse complement.
GAGAATTGTTTTTAGTAACTACCATAAATTATGAAATAAAATAAAATAAATTAATAATTTTCTTTAAAAAATAATTTAAAATAAAACAATGAGCTTTGGCATTATACAAAAAATTAAAAAGATTTCTTAGTTATTGAGAATTGTTTTTAATAACTGCCATAAAAAATAAAATAAAATAAAATAAAAAAATACAGAATGTAAAATAAAATAAAGAGATTTGGCTTTATACAGAATATACACAGATTTATAAAGATTTCTCGGTTATTAAGAATTTATTTTAAAAACTGCTGTAAATTATAAAATACAATATCTTTTTAATAACTACCATAAAAAAAAAATTAAAAAAAATAAATAAATAATAAAAAACATGAGTTTGCCATTGAAAATGATTGTGTATTTCAACACGGAGCAAATGTATAAATGCCAAATAGTTGACATGTAATTGTAGGTTGTCATGTGTTGGGAAAATTTGTGAAAACATTTTGCAGCCAAGTTTTATTAAATGCTCCTTTTGGACTGTGGAAGAAGGTGTTGAGTTACAGTATATTATATCCTTTGTTTATGATGCACTCGGATCAGATTTTCTTTGCACTTCTGGACCATAACAGAATCTGATAGGAACTCAGAGCTGCTCTGACCCATTGTGCGTGCAAACGGCTGAAAAGACTCCAGAGCGTTCCTGTCCTCTGGCATTATCTGACTGAGGGTGGTGAAAACTCAAAGGCCTGATGGTTTTAATAGCCCCCACATCGGCCCGGGGCAAACACACAGCTGCACGAGGAAGTCTGTCTTTAGAGAAGACCATAAATCCAGAAACACTCTGGTGTCCTTGGCCCATCCTGAGAGCGAAAGGAAGAAAACAGAGCATTTTATGGGTTCCTCTAGCTGCTTTAATGTGTTTCATCTGCTGCTGTCTTTTCTTGTCATGGGATAGCTCTAAATATTTGGCAAAGCCCCTCACAGCTGTCCCATCTAAGCATCTGAACTGATGTGAAGCCAATTTATGAAGGGGTCACATGAGAGCCGGGTGGTTGCTGGGTCGGTAATGAGCGAGAGTAATATAAGCTGGCATTTTTGCTTTTGCGAATCACCTCTGATTGAACTATTTCAATGATTCAAGCACAAAGCTACTGAATTTAGAGCCTCTGAAGCAGCCCAGCTTGAAAAGCGACCATTACTGTATTGTACATATTGAAGAAAGCTTGAACTGCAAGAGTATGAAAGAAAAAGAGTGGTTTGGTATTTGACCTGAAGGGGATTAGGTCACATTGGCTCAGCCCATAGATCATAATTAGCGATGGCTTTCATCTTGGACTCTCATGTGTTGTGGGTCACTGATAGACTGATTTGATTAGTCTGATGAAGCACTACTTAAAAGACAATCCTTTGATTTAAAAGCAGATAATAACTTTAGGATGCTATTTTTCAATTATTGTGCTCCTCAAACTCTTCTCAAATCACTTGTGAATCGAGTTTCCTGTGCATTTCACATGAACGTGTTTTTTTCACTTATTTGATTCCATTTTGTTATAATGCTGCCTGTGTTGTAGACAGCAAGGACACTCTCTAGGTTTTAGAACCGAGCTAATTTTACCCTACCGGCTTAAAAGCCCCAACCTTGGCAACTACCCCGCTATAAATTTTACGTTCCCAGAACATTCTCAGAACGTCCCCACTGGTGTTAAGGACGTTGCCTAGTAATGTTCCCAGTACGTTCAGAGACAGTCACGATGTCGAGTTTTTTTAAGGGTTGGGGGACGTTATTTGGTGGACCTTCACAGAATATTCAGGACATTCTCTGAACGTTTAGGGAACCATATTTTATTTTGAAATGTTCTCAGAACGTCCCTGCTGCCCTTAAAGACTACCCTTAAAAGAACTCGTCTCGGAACGTAGTGGGAACATTAGTAGACAACGTCCTTAACACTATTTTGGTTATTTTATGGTCGCGCAAGAATGTGGACATTTGGGAAGTTATCAGAACGTCCTATAGTAATAGTCCCCTAAACATTCCCAGAACATCCTGAATGTTCCCTGAAGGTCCACCAAATAACGTCCCCCAACCCTTAAAAGAACTCCACATCGTGACCGTCTTGGAACGTACTGGGAACGTACATAGACAGCGTCCTTAACACCAGTGGGGACGTTCTGAGAATGTTCTGGGAACGTAAAATTTCTAGCGGGGTAACCTGTCACCTGGTAACGTTCTCAGAACGTTCAGAGAAGGTCACGATGTGGAGTTCTTTTAAGGGTTGGGGAACGTTATTTGGTGGACCTTCAGGGAACATTCAGGACGTTCTGGGAATGTTTAGGGACTATTACTATAGGACGTTCTGTTAACTTCCCAAATGTCCTCTTTGTAACGTTCTTGCGCGACCATAAAATAACCAAAATAGAACGTCCCCCTCAACTCATACCGGGGAACGTTATTAAATGACCAACAGAGGACAGTGTGGGAACGTTCTGTTAATGTCCCAAATATCCTCTTTGTAACGTTCTTATGTGACCATAAAATAACCAAAATGGAACGTTCCCCTAAAGTCATATAAGGAATCTTGAACTGCAGCACTTTCATTACCAAAAGAGGACGTTTTAGGAACGTCCCTAATGTTCTATAAAGGTTCGGAATTTTCATCACCATTAGAGAACTTCTAGGGAACGTTCACAAGGTCACAAGAACGTTGCCTTCTACGTGGGTAATGAAGTGAATAACGGTCACTTTTTTATGGAGCCTTTAATCAGCAACCTGCTTGGAATTTCGGGATCTAGATCAACACAATCCTCTATACTACCAGCCTACCCCACAGTTGTTTCGGGCTCAAGGCCATGTGTTTCAGTGTGGCATTCTCTAAAGTCAACAGCCGCACATATCAAAGAGAACAGTCTATTGGCTCATGGAGCGCAGTGCTGCGATAGTATCAGCAGGTGAGATCTTTTCAAGGGCCGCCCTTTGTCTGTGTTTGCTGCAGCTGTGGGCAGCTGATAAGAGGGGAAACGCTTTGGTTTTGGGGGGAGGTGAAGGGAAGGAGGACAGTACACAGCTGGGCCAGATTTGCTGGCACTGAGACATGACAGTGTAGATAGAAGTACAACTCTGAGCAAACTCTGAAGTACATGTCATTTTGGCTCTGCTCATTCACATTTCTCCTTCACTTTAATTGCATCTACATGCAATTCTTTGATTTGGGAAATAAACAGGAAATTATTGGCTAAAGAGAAGGGAAATGGGATCAGGACATGATGTAGGTTGGACTCAAAACAGCATTACCTCTATGAGCACCAAAGCACAATATGTGCTAACCAGTGGTTTCAAAACCCCTAATACTAAATATTAAACTTCGGCATGTAAATCATCCTGAATCATTCCTCAAATTGTGTGTATTGTTGATGAGAGGTGTGATGTTACTTAGCAAATATTTTTTTCCTGGTAGACAATACAATCTTTAAAAAGATTCAATAGACTTAAGGCCAAAGTATACATCCATTTTGACGCAAACGCTTAAGGCTCTGATATAGGCTACTTCAAGTGAAATAGAAAAATGAAGTTTTAACAAAATCAGGCCAAAACAAAGTTTGTTTTCTGGAGTTTTTAACAACTTGCCAAAGCAAACTTTCCTGGAAAAGTTGAATCTGAAATCGCATACTGTCTAGGTACTACATTTGGTTTAAAACTTACTTTGCAATAGTTAAAGTATGTTCTAAATAGTATGGATGTGGGTATGGGTAGCTTGAATGAAATTCGGACGTAGTACATCCATTGTGTTGTCATTATCATGTGACTTATCAGCTTCCATAGCTATGTTCCCATCCAAATTTGCGAATTTAACTTATGCGCAAAATTGGAAAATCACGTAAAACATTTGCGAATAAAGCAGCGTTTCCATCCAATGTGTCGAAGAGAATAAAATCGTCACTTCCTGATAAATTGGCGCTAAATAACACTAAGAAAAGTAGGAGATCACGACAACCAGTGGCGCAGCTCCTCAACAACTGTCCATACTGGTGTGATGAATACGATCCTCAACTGGATGGAATTGAAATAAATACTTTGAATGTTGCGATCCTGTCGGACTTTATAGCAACCTGAGTCGTAACAAAGCACTGTTCGCCAGAGGCCCCCGACTAAGCCTGGTTTCTCCCAAGGTTTTTTTCTCCATTTTAACACCTATTTTCCACTTGTTTGCCACCTCATGTCACCTGTTGGAGTTTGGGTTCCTTGCCACTGTCGCCTTTGGCTTGCTTAGTTGGGGACACTTGACATTTGACTTGACATTTGATATTCAACAATGCTTTGATCCGTCTGCATTGACTTTATTCTTTAAGAGCTGCTGTGCAGCCAAAATAATGTACCAGTTATCAATGTAAAGCTGCTTTGACACAATCTACGTTGTAAAAAGCGCTATATAAATAAAGGTGACTTGACTTGAGATGCAGTCATGTAAGAGAGCTCTGGAAGGTAATTATACCAAACCACTTTGATGATACACTTTGCTCAGGCATTTCAGAAAGACCAAAACAGCACTTCATGCTGTGAAAAAGATCCACTGGTTAGTCCAGTTATGCTGTCCTGTTGCGCCAAGTCACATGAATTTATTGATGTGCATTGAGGAATTTATTCTGTAAATGTGTTGTAGTGTATGCGCATGTTTTCTTATCGGATAAAAAATGTGCCCTCATTTGACTCGGATACAAGGTTTTTTTAATGCACATTTTTAGAATTTATGCGTTTCCATCCATCGTTTTTTTTATGCATCTCAAAATATATCCCAAAATGTTGATACAAATAGATGGATGGAAACAGCTACTGCCAGTCATAACCATAGACATATATGCATACATGCCTTTTTAGTGTCTGCTTCTATACGCAAGTCATCCGCCATATTAGAAGGGTCAAATGACAATGACATTTTTGATAAATTCATTGATTTGTTAGTGCGAGTGATTAACAGCCCGTAGCCTCATGGGATGGTAAAGTGTCCATTGGATATGCACTTCAGAATCTTGCTGGAAATAGTAGGTCATCTGGGAACTTTCCACTTTCGTCCGTACTGTTTTTTACCTACTATAAAGTAAAGATATATGCATATTCAAACCCAGTCATAAAGACTTGGTGGACTCTTTAGACTTGGGACAGAAAACATATCCATTTATCAACCACTTACAAAAACCTAGCAACCACCTAGAACACAATAGCAACACTTCAGAGACTGCATAACAACAATGCTATATATTTTCTAAATCAAAATGCTCGACCTGTTTAAGAATGGGATCGGTCACTATAGGACTAAATGATGAGTTCCGCACCTAAAGTTTTGATTATGTCTTCAAACGAAGTGCACAAAGGCACACATCTTTAACAAAGAAACTTCTTTTGAGGGCTCAACTGATGTTGACATTGTCTCACAAAGAGCACTTGTATCTGTGAAGGCCAAGCCCATGTTTACTTAATGATTAATTTACCATAGAGCAAATAAAGAAGGCTTGTGTTCTTCCAATGAAAAGATGTTAGACAAATATCTGGTTCATTTTTAACTTCATTACAGCAAAATAATACTTCGGAATAAAGAAGTCCACAGACTTTATTTCTATGTGTTGTTGTCTTTGTTCCAAAATCTGACTGTAGGATTAGCATAGGCATGTCTGTACTTATTAACTATATGTTTTGATGTTCTACATTGCTGGTATTGAACAAAAACAATGCAAAACTCTTTTACATTAAACTAGATTTTTGACAACAAGCAAACTTCAACCTCTACTAAAATCAATAGAGTGCAATAGTGCCCGCCCACTTTTTCAGAGACCTTGGTTTCTGGAAGTATTTTTCCCATTCATTTTTTCCCCTAGGGATTTTAAAAAGGTCTTTGTTAAAGAGTTATAAGCCATGAACCAAACCATCCAGCTACAAGGTTAATCACAACATTACAAACTTTTGTTTTGTCTAAACATTACAGACAATAGTACAAAAATGTGTTCTAAATGGCTTTAACTCTTTCCCCACCAGCGCTAGGCAAGGCAAGGCATTTTATTTCTAAAGCACATTTAAAACAGCTCCTGCTGACCAAAGTGCTGTACAATCTAACAACACAAAAAGACTGCAATACAATAGAGACCAACAAGAAAACGTATTAAATCACAACATTACATTTACATTGATTTAGAAGCCTGAGAAAAAAGATATGTCTTCAGTGAGGATTTAAAACCATCAACATTGGAAGACAACTTTATGTGAACCGGCAAATCATTCCACAGACATGGAGCGGCAACCGAAAAGGCACAATCACCTTTTAACTTCAAACGAGACTGTGGCACAGTCAGCATCAACTTGTTTGTGGACCTTAAGGGCCTAGAACATTGTCTTTTTTTTTTAAAGGGGCCGGGAGCAGCAGCTCATTTGCATTTAAAGGGACACACACAAAAACAGTGTGTTTTTGCTCACACTCAAATAGGGGGAAAATCTGACAATGGTCTATAGCGTATACAGAGTCTCCCGTGCGCTTCATATGAAGCAGTTGTTAGCGTATTGCGCAGTGTTCTGGGTAGTTTCTAACTAGCTGTTAATTAACTCTTACTAGCAAAAAAAAAAATTTATGTGAACGTACACTGTTTATAGTTCGCCACACAGCCATTTTTCAAGTCCTAAGTGACGGATACATTGATGTAGACACCAGATAACATGATAACCCCAATTATCTCGATGACTTAATAGTCGGTGTCAGTAGAACACTGAGTGTAAAACCCCTTCTTCAGGCTAGATCAGTCACTTGATAGTCCCTGGTTTTTCTCAGATGGCGGTTGTCTTCAGGGTAGGGAAGGCTCTCTAGACAGTGACATCAGAGTTCCTGTGGTGCCTTCAGACTGTGGCAGCTGTTTTCTCAGGCTGATTACACATTCCCCAACTGACTTCAAACATATAGCAGTGACTGCCCATGGCCTTGATCTGCCTCTTAATAATGGGCTCGCTAGACTGGCAAGTGAAGGCCCGACTGGCCCGGGGTAGAGGGGTGAAAAATTATCAGCAGGCTGGAATGTGCCCTTCACCTCCAGGACATTTCTGCTATTTAAACCCCGTTTTCTTTGGAGCACATTCCCAGCCGCAACCACACCACAGCGAGAGGAGATATGACACACACACGCGCACACACTTGAGCTGGGGCTTTTGGTTTTGGCAGGATCAATGGAAGATGAAACAGAGTGGGTCACATCATAATGTTAAAAAAAGGAAAGTGTAGTAGAATGCGAAAGTCTCTTAAGATAATGTTTGGATTTTATAACACTAGTTTAAAATCCTGTAGGAAATTCTTGAGGGTACTCATGGTGAATTTAGGCCACAATATTCTCACAGGGAAGTTTGTCTTTGTACTTCGCTCAGGGGTAAACAGATGTTCAAAATAGCTGCTCAACTTCATGCCTTTTGCGAACACTGAGATGAGGCCGATGCATTTGGGTGAATACAGTATGTTTTTACGGACCAAGCGGAAAAATTTACCTGAAAAGAAGAAGGTGGAGCCTCAGACCACACCCACCTATTACATAATTGTTACAGACCAATGGCAGTTTATATATGTACATTGGGGCCTTTAGCCTTCTGGACAATGTTATTTTAGTATTATGTATATACTATGATAGTTTTTATTAATATTTTGAGTAGGGATGTGCCCAAAGCCGAATACCTTATTTGGAAAGGCACGGATAATGAATAACACATTTTGTGGAGCCCCTAAGGTGGCATAGTGTTGGAAAAAATATGAGATGGAAGTTTTGCAAGCAAGTTTTTTTTTTTCTTCACATTATAATTTTTCCATCACCATGTACCTTTACAGGCTCAATAGAATGCATTTTTCATTTTCCGTATTTTTCCAAATAAGGTATTTGGGCTCATCCCTAATTTTGAGTTTATTTTTATATTTTCAGTTGTCATTTTAATTTTAGTTTAATTTTCTAGCCATCTTTTTTATGCGCTCCTGTAATTTCTATTAGTTTTCTTTTTTTTTTTTTTTTTACAATATTACTTTTTAGTTCAGTTTTATATAGTTATTTGCCAAGGCAACAACATTACTATATATATATATATATATATATATATATATATATATATATATATATATATATATATATATATATATATATATATATATATATATATATACAGTACAGTCCAAAAGATTGGAACCACTAAGATTTTTAATGTTTTTAAAAGAAGTTTCGTCTGCTCACCAAGGCTACATTTATTTAATTAAAAATACAGTAAAAACAGTAATATTGTGAAATATTATTACAATTTAAAATAACTGTTTTCTATTTGAATATATTTGACAAAGTAATTTATTCCTGTGATGGCAAAGCTGAATTTTCAGCATCATTACTCCAGTCTTCAGTGTCACATGATCCTTCAGAAATCATTGTAATATGCTGATCTGCTGCTCAAGAAACATTTAATGTGTACAATTGTACAAAATATTTGTGTACAATATTTTTTTCAGGATTATTTGATGAATAGAAAGTTCAAAAGAACAGTGTTTATCTGAAATCTAATCTTTTGTAACATTATAAATGTCTTTACTGCCACTTTTGATTGATTTAATGCATCCTTGCTGAATAAAAGTATTCATTTCTTTAATTTCTTTTCAAAAAAATAAAAATCAAAATTCTTACTGACCCCAAACTTTTGAACGGTAGTGTATAATGCTACAGAAGCTTTGTATTTCAGATAAATGCTGTTCTTTTGAACTTTCTATTCATCAAGGAATCCTGAAAAAAAAAAAGTACACAACTGTTTTCAACATTGAAAATAATCATAAATGTTTATTGAGCAGCAAATCAGCATATTAGAATGATTTCTGAAGGATCATGTGACACTGAAGACTGGAGTAACGATGCTGAAATTTCAGCTTTGCATCACAGGAATAAATTACTTTGTCAAATATATTTAAATAGTACACAGTTATTTTAAATTGTAATAATATTTCACAATATTACTGTTTTTACTGTATTTTTAATTAAATAAATGTAGCCTTGGTGAGCAGACGAAACTTCTTTTAAAAACATTAAAAATCTTAGTGGTTCCAAACTTTTGGACTGTACTGTGTGTGTGTATATATATAATTTCAACAATTTTTACAATTTTTAAAAATAGTTTTCGTTTTTAGTTAGCCATAATAACCCTGCTTCTGGTTGACTTTTGACTCCCATATTGTAGTTATTTATTTTATTTTTTTCAGTCATCATTTAGTCATCCTCATGTAGTTTAAACCTCTATTTTTCTTCAGTGGAACACGAAATAAGAAGTTTGGCAGAATGTTTTTACAATGAATGTAAATCAGGGATGGGCCTGTCAAGCTTCAAAAAAAGAACTATAAAACAACCATAAAATTAATAAACCATAAAAGAACCACACAATTTTTATGATGTCCTTCACTATTTGTGACTGTCACTGTTGTTTTTGTATGAAAAAGTACAGCATTAACATTGTCTAAAATCTCCTTTTGTGATCCACAGAAGGAAGAAAATATAACATAAAACATAATGGTGAATAATTGAGTAAAAACGGAATTAGAGACGCTTAGTGACCTCACTTCCTGTCTCCTGTCTCAGGTATGGGGCGAGTGAATCTTGTCCCGTTCCAGTCTCCAGTGACCAGCCCCAGAGACATGGCTCTAGCTGCCGTCATCTGCAGTGCGCTGGCCACAGTCCTGCTCGCCCTCTTCATCCTGTGTGTCATCTACTGTAAGAGACAACTGCTGGAGAAGAAACCAGGTGACACACCACTGCTGAATCCTCTGATCTCTGTGCTTGTCAGTCTTTCAGTATAAGAGATGTGGTTTATGATTATAAAGCTTTTGGAATAATTGTATAATTTATAAAAGTAGTCTCTTACGTTTACCAAGGCTGCATTTTCTTTGATCAAAAATCAGTAATATTGTGAAATATTATTACAATTTAAAATAACTGTTTTGTATTATAATGTTTTGAAAATGTAATTTATTCCTGTGATGCAAAGCTGAATTGATGAATAGAAAGTTAGACAACATAAAAGTCTTTACTGTCACTTTTGATGCTTTCTTGCTGAATGAAAGTATTCATTTCTTAACTTACTGAGCCCAGACATTTGAGCGGTAGATTGATATTTTTTATCTTTTATCATATTACTGTTGCTGCTATTTTATAAAAGCCACCTGACGTTGTGTTTTCCAGGGATTTTACCATGATTTGGGCTTTTTTTAATGCTTGATTTAAAAAAAAGTAAGAAAGTAGTTAACTGATATCCTCTAAACTTATGGAACTTCATAAAATTTTATATATTTGTTGTTTCGTGTGCCGATGTCTCAGTTTCACTGAGGTCACATGAAGGTCCTTACTTGGGCTCAGAGTTGTCTTGTCTGGATCGACGAGTTCTGGAGTTTTCCCAGCGACCTTGTTGTCACTGCCGTCACGGATCAGGACAGACCTGCGGTGAGTTTCACACACCTTTCAGAAGTCTTACTAACACGCTGCTAAAGTGAGGTGTGATGAGGAACCCTGTGTTCTTTCTGGAGCTCTTGGACAAGTCCAAACATGTCAGTTAGCCAGTAATTATCTGTCAGATGAGAATTTTATTAATCACACAGAGTTCCGGAGTGTCACGGCAGTGTTGATTGTCACGATATTAGATTCAAGTGCGGTTTGTTTTCCAGGTCCTGTTCACCTGATCCCGTCTCTGTGCTGCGATGACACCTGGAGCCAAAGCCGTGGCCGTGAGAGTCGGCCCTTTCACTCTCAGAGCAGTCTCAATGAAGGGTGGGTCCGTCAACCAGACACATTCACATGAAGTTAAACGATCAGGTTTGGGTCTGTGCCATTTCAGTCTGGGAGATTTAACAGATTCATTTGACAAAATTCGGTCTATTTTCAACATACACTACTGTTTAAAAGTTTGGGGTTTGTATTTATTTGATACAAAATACAGTTGAAAAGCAATTATGAAATATTTTTACAAGGCTACACATTCGCGAGGCTCTATTAGCACCGCCGTTCACTTCCACTCGCCCAGAAAAAGCACACAAGTTGTGAGAAATAAATATTAATAAAATCGTGACGTTTTTCACCAAACCAGGGTGATTAAATGACGCCTTAAAGGGTTAGTTCACCCAAAAATGAAAATAATGTCATTTATTACTCACCCTCATGCCGTTCCACACCCGTAAAACCTTCGTTAATCTTCGGAACACAAATTAAGATATTTTTGTTGAAATCCGATGGCTCAGTGAGGCCTCCATAGCCAGCAATGACATTTCCTCTCTCAAGATCCATAAAGGTACTAAAAACATATTTAAATCGGTTCATGTGAGTACAGTGGTTCAATATTAATATTATAAAGCGACGAGAATATTTTTGGTGCGCCAAAAAAACAAAATAACGACTTATAAAGTGATGGCTGATTTCAAAACACTGCTTCAGGAAGCTTCGGAGCATAATGAATCAGCGTGTCGAATCATGATTCGGATCGCGTGTCATTTTTGGGTGAATTATCCCTTAAACATCTCCATTGAACTCCATGAAATTTGACATCATAGTACGTTTTTTTTGTCCCAACAGACTGGTGAACCCATCACTGGGAAGCAGCCAGGCAGAAGTAGGGTGTGCATCTGATGAGGCCTGGCCGCTCGTTCAGACCAGTACAACCACAGACGATCTCCAGAATGCCACACAAAGGGAAGAGGACGAGGAGCGAGACCCGCAGACTTCAGGCCTGAGCCTGGATGAGCATGAGGATGGGTCAAACAGCCGGCTTCTAGTGCAACAGCTGTCTGCAATTGAAGGCGAGTGATGCTACGCGGTGAAACGTACACTGGAATTAGTCCAAAGTGACTTATAGAAGTTATTACAGGGACAAACTCTCTGTGAATCATCACAACACAAGCCTAAAGTAAACATGTTCATCATATAAAGCGATCGTGTCTCTTCAGAAAATCTGGATTAAACCGCTCGATTCATATGGATTAGTTTTATGATCTCTTTATGAACTTTTTGAGGCGTCAAAGTGGTAGTTACATGGACTGTCAATGGAGGGACAGAAATTTCATTAAAATTTCTTCATTTGTGTTTCAAGGATGAGTGAAAGTCTTACAGGTTTCCCTGACAGCAACATAGTGTCAGCCCAGATCTGGCCCACATCTGGTCCGTGTGTAATCCACATGTACCAGATGTGGGCCGGATCTGGGCCACACTATGTTGCTGTCTGGGTTGGAAAGACATGAGGCTGAGAAAATGACAGAATTTTCATTTTTGGGTGAACTAACACTTTAATACATTCTAATCATGAATAAACAATGAACAACACTTTACACTATTGTATACTATACATAACATGTTCTCCAACCAATACGCCTATATAGGTCATTTGTCACTTCCCTGAAATATGACCCATAAGAGCGTTTACTAAAGTTGCACCCCTATCGACAACAGGACACTTTCATTTTAATGCGTTGTTCCCTTTTATCTGCATCATATTTCGGGTTTCGCGTAGCTCAATCGGCAGAGCATTGCAATATATAACAATATGCAATCATGTGATCATGCGATCGTTGGTTCGATCCCAGGGAATGCATGTGCTCATAAAGTCTATATGCACTAAATCACTGAGGGTAGGTTTAGGGATGGGGTGGGTGTAGTCGTTAATAAAAAAAAATTAGTTTTGCTAAATGGTAATAGGACAAATGGTATAAAAAGTCCACACATTGCATTTAAATGAACACGCATTTTGATTGGTAACGACAGTCATACGTCATTCATGACAACAGACGTAACACGACACTGTCGTTATTTTTACGCCAGCTAGAGGGCGCATGACTTTAAATCGTAAATATAGGTCGTAATAAGGTGGTTGAAAAACGACCTATAGGGTCGTTTTTTTTTTTTGGAGGACAGTCTCTAATATACTATTGTTCATTGTTAATTTCTGTTTGTTCATTGTACATTACTAATAAATGACAAATTAAATTAAAAGCCATTATAAATGACTAATGTTAATTTATTTAAATTCAAATGTTAAAAATGTACACTACCATTCAAAATGTTTGTGTCAGTAAGTTTTAAATGAATACAAGGACACATTAATTTGATCGATATTGACTTATAATGTCCAATTTATGTCTTTGAAAAAAATATTTTGTATAAAAGTTTTTTAAACTTTCTATTCATCGAAGAATCCTGAAAAAAGTTTCCATGAAAATAACAAATAGAAAAATAATTTTAAGTTGTAATAATATTTCACAATATTACTGTTTTTACTGTATTTTTGATCAAATAAATATACGCTATCATGCAAAAGTTTGGGGTCGGTAAGATTTTATGTAGAAATGAACATTAGCCAAGATTAACAATCGCTGTAAATGATTATTCATTGTTAGTTCATGATACCTACAGTACGCTTTAATGTAAACAAATTTAACCTTACTGTAAAGTGCTGCTCAAATCAAAATCATTTAAAAAATAAATAAATAAAAGTCTGCAATGGATGGGTTTATCATTAATTTGCTTCAGAAGCTGAACTATATTAACAAACTTAAAATTTCACAACAGAATTTACATAGTTTTCATTCGGCTCACGTCTTGATTTCTAAGATGTTGAAACACTCTGCTTCTGTGTTCGTTTATGAGAGCCAAAGTAAATGAGCGACTGACAAACTGTCTATGTCATCAAGAGCCGAGGGTGGTGTGTGTAAACACTTGCGTTCGCAGGAAACAAAAGCCTTATGGTGAAAAGCTGAACATGAAAGGAACAAATTATTCAATTTCCTTTGAAACACATAAAAGGGCCTTTTGACTGTCAAACAATATGCTGGTGTGAAACACGTGAAGTCATGCCTTTCCTACTTTCCTACCCTTCAAAATGTCACCAGATAGAATTATATGGTTACATAGATTTCTGTTTTTGTTTCAAGTATTTAACATTGACGTGTGAGATTATGAACCAAAAAGGAAGCTGACAGTAGTTTAAAGAAAAAAAAAAAAAGTTCTCTCATCATGTTCCAAATGTTTTTTTTTTTTTGGAACGAACAAGGAAAAATTTGTTAGAATGTTATGGCTGTTGTTTTCTTTATAATGAAATGAATAGGGACTAGGGCTGTCAAGCTCCAAAATGACTAAAAAAAACCTCCATAAAAGTACTTCAAATGTACGAAGCCCAGCCTGTCGTGGGGGGAAAAAACAAAACATTGTAGCCACTTGTTTGTAGCCTGATTTGTTTGATTAATTTGTTCCCACATTTTTAGTTAAACTGTGGCCACATTGTCTTAATATGTTCTCTTCATTTTAATTTAGCTGAAGCATAAAACAAGGGAATGAATTAGTACAACATGCCCAAAATTTACTTTGAGGGATAGACCACTCAAAAATTAGTTTTTTACTCACTCTCATTGTTGTTCCAAACCCGTATGACGTTCTTTCTTCTGTGGAACACAAACGGAGATATGTTATATATATATATATATATATATATATATATATATATATATATATATATATATATATATATATAGGGCTGTCAAAATAACGCGTTAATTTCGATTAATTAATCTGAGAAAAAATAACGCGTTAAAAAAATAACGCAGATTAATCCATTCCGTATTGACCTTTGAACCTGGAGCCGTTCTAGACGACCCCTTTTCCACCAAGGCAGTTTGAGTGCTGGTTCGGAGCCAGAGCCTAGTTTCAAATCAGTTCTTTGTCTTTCAACACACAAAGCACCAGCTCCGAACCAGAAAAAGTGGTTCGTAAGTAGCACCAAAACATTGCTGGGCTAGAAGTAAGAACCGTTTGCGTCAGGGGCTGGGGGCGGGGTTACCGTGACCAACAAGAAACTTGTGACCGCCATTTTTGAAATAGCAGCTAATCGAGCTAATAGCAGCTCGATCGTACAAATTAGGGCGAGTCGTGTTTGGATGCCGATGTAGGTTCGCAAAGCCATGAGCATCAACAGTAGTGAAACATCCGCGATTGTTGATAGAAGGCTTGTTCGAGATGCATCGGAGCAGCGCGGACCGATTCGGCGGGTGCCGCGGATCCGCGGGAGCGTTTGTAGAGCATACGACTCGTGCTTTTGGATCGTTCTCGCGGAGCTTTGATGTCATGCGCCGATTGCTTTGCGAGAAGCCGATGCATCTCTGATCTCAAACGAGCCTGGTGTATTTGTGTTTGGCGCTGCGGCGCTAGCTTTGCTGTGAAATATGAGACGTATACAGTGACGTAAATCCTGGCTCTGTGCTGCTCTCTAGCCTGTGGAAAGGCAAACTGGTTCTTAGAAGGCTCGTCAGTTGAACCAACTCCGAACTGGCACTAGCACTAGCTCTGAACTAGCACCTGGTTCGTGCTGGTGGAAAGGGGTAAAACGTAAAATGAAGGAGGGAAATGACTGCTGCGCTGACGACGGACAGAACGAGCAGAGCTCCTCCCTCGTGCGCGCGAGCTCTCTCTCTCTACCTCACACATAATAATCTAAATCAACTGACACAATGCTAAAAGTTCGTACGACTGAATCCATGTTCCGCATTCGGAGAATGTTTTTCCTGAATAACCGCTGGGTGTGAATAGTGCTCAAAAGAACGTCACCTCATCTTCTCTGACAGGCGCCCTGCACGTGCAGCTGACATAAACCACACTTTCAGTAAACAAAAAGAAAATCCTATCCAGTGGTGAAATGTTTTCTGTGTTGACAAATCTTTTGCGATGTCCAAATAACAGTCAAGATTCGCACGCAATGCGTCAACGTCCGCTAATGTCCAATTCGCGACCTAATGACTCATTTGAACAGATTCATTTTAATGAATCATGACAACAACTGATCTGTTCACACGGTCTATAATGAATCATTTACTTGAACAACTCTGAAATGAGAACATAAGTGTGCTTACCCCATTTAGCAAGAGTAGTTAGTAAAATTACACTTAATAATCCACAATATTTTCAGGTTATTTAAATGACAATGTGTAGTAAATTAGGCCTACCTATAAAATCAGTTAGTTTAGACTGGAGTGAGGTGAAACCAGAACAAAGCAAGTTGTTGTTAGCTATGCGCATTCAATTGTATATGGTAGAAAATTATATTATTAGTTAATATAACTTCTAAATGCTACTTTTTAATACTTTTCAGGTTTAGCAAAAAAGCATCTCTTACAAAGCTATAAAATCACTTTTTTTTTTTTTTTTTTTACAAAGAGGGCAAGAAAGAATTACAGTGAGAGTGACGGGTACTTTATTGTCAGTTTCGGGCTCGCAGATCACGTGGGAAGGGCACTTTTTACTGTTTGTGTGGATGACCATGTCTGTCACCAGCGAAGACCATTTTTGACCCAGCAAAAACCCTGCATTGATTCATTTGAATTGAAATATTTAATACTTTCACAGCAAAAATTTTGTATGCGATTAATTTATTCGTATAAATATAATATATAATCGTATAATATATATATATATATATGTTAATGTTAATAACTAAACAGTTTCAGTTCCCTTTGACTTCCATTGTATTTTTTTGTCCATATAATGGAAGAATGGGAACCAAAACTGTTTAGTTACCAACATTCTTCAAAATATCTTCTGTTGTGTTTCACTGAAGATAGAAAGTCATACCCCTGACAGCAACATAGTGTCGGCCCAGATCCGGCCCACATCTGGTCCCTGTGTAATCCACATATACCAGATGTGGGCCAGATCTGGGCCGACACTATGTTGCTGTCAGGGACAGGTTTGGAATGATGTGAGGGTTAGTAAATGAAGAGAGTATAGTCATTTTTTGGGTGGACTATTCCTTTAAACGAGGGAATAAATAAGTAATCTAATTTTTAATTTGGATTCCAATTTGGATGATGCCCTATTTCCCCCCTACATAGTCTCTGTACATATGACGTGTGCTTAGAATTTTTATTTTGACGTCAACTCATTTTGAGAGGGCATAAGATTTTATTTAATTTTAATTAAAATTTTGATATATTCCTCAACCAAACCATTGTATGGCTCCAGAAGACATATAGACTACTTTTTTGGTGCTTTTTGTCATTTTTGGAGCTTCAAGTCCTAATCCCCATTCACTTTCATTGTATATAAAAAATAAGTGAACTATCCCTTTCAAGGCTTGCTCTTCTGTGCTAATTCACATAAATTAAGAGACTTCGTGAGACAAGTTTTAATTTACTCTGACTGATTCAGTGCCAAGCGATTAACATGTTTGTTCTTGCGCACTTTTTGTCTTGTTCCAGGATGACCTACTCTTATCTCACCTGTTGTTGGCCTCTGAGAGCCACTCTGGAGGTAGAAAGAGCAAAAGAAGATCCCACCTCAGATTACATCAGGCCACACACACACTGAGGACGTGTGTTTTGCCGTCTTTCTCCAGCAGCGTGTGACGCTCGCCAACAGCGATTTAAAGAGACTTTATTAATGTGTAAACAAAACCACTCGAGAAAAGATTCTCTCTTTTGTAAAGGAAGCACTAGACGTTTAGTTATTTACCCCAGCACTGACTACCTGTTCAGGTGGGTTGAAGTTAAGGTTTGGCTGCAGGTATTAGTTGCAGTCGACCTGAATGGCTTGCAGGCTCTTTGCAGTACATTCCAGTTCCATAGATCAAACTGTGCATGTGTGTGTGTGTGATCTCCAGTGTGCTGAATTGTAGATATTGTATTATAGGAAATAGAAGGACAATATTTTTTATAATGTAGATACTCATCTTTTGTGCCTTCACTCTTGCTTTTTGTATTGATGGTTGGTGAACTCATAAAAACAATATGAATTTTGTGGCTCATCAAATTTGTAAATAAAACTTTACAAGATTTGCTTGAGTGTTTTAATGAAAATATAATGACATGCAAATAATATAATGATTAACAAAGTATACAAAGTCTAATATACAAAAGCACTGTATTTTTTAGATATATCCATCTTATTTTTCAGTTAAGAGTGTGTGTGGCCATTTGTAATTTTAATGTGTCTGGCTTACAGTGTCATTGGCTTCCAGTTATTTTTAGCTGTACAAAACAGCTTATGCTGCTTGATATTGCAAACTGGTATTTCTTACCACATTATTTTAATGTATTGTCTTAGTTTGTAGCGCAAACACTTTGATATTCTTCTCGTTATTTCCCTATTGCAGCTAATAAATCGGAAGTCTCGCACATTCACAGAAAACACCTTACTTCTACGCTGAAAAAAAAGGTGGATACTCAGAAACCTGAGTATATTCACATGATTCTTTTTGAGAACGAAAAAAAAAAAAAAAAATACAGTGTGTTTAATTACTATCCAACAATATTAACCCTTTTTGTATCACATTTGAATCGTGAATATCACAAAAACATGTCTGGTCATATTTTATCCCATACATGCACATATATGTGTATATGTGTGTGAGATATATATATATATAATGTCCACTGCTCAGGGTCTCATTCTATTTTTGTTTGTCAAATGCCTGTGAAATTTGTTTAGTTGGTCTCAATTGTTGAATCTTTTTATGGTGAAACTAGAGCTGTCAAGCAATTAATTAATCACACCTCAAATTTGGCTGATAAATTACACCCTAAAAGATCATTTAAAGTCATTATTGTGTTAAATGACAAAAGCATCAAATGGACATTACAAAAAGTAGCTTTAGAAAGAAAATAAAATCGATTCACCATAGAATTTATTACACAAACTTTTAGGCTTCAACGGCCATGAGGGCGAGTAAATATCAGAATTTTCATTTTAGTGTAAACTATATATTTATTTTTTATTAATATGGAAATCTGAAAAAAAAAAAAAGAAAAAAAGAAATAATACTCTTAAGAAACTAAAACTGCCAGAAGGTAAATGTCTAAAAGAGTAAGTCATTGAATCATTCATTTATTCGATTTGTTCAGGAATGGCTCTCTTTATGAACGGGTCACTGAATTATTGGTTCACCCGATTGATTCGCTCAAAACGCAGATTCATTCAGAAAGGAAACACCGCTGTGTTGCTCGGAGACTTTATAGGTAATATTTTCATTGTTAAAATTGTGCAAAAGCAGACAATATTGTGTCTAAAATATAACACAATATTAAACTTATTTAGTGAACTGTCAATATCACACTTGTGAATATTGCACTAGTGCTATTCGGGAGAAAAACAGCACTCGTGTGATATTGCTTAACTATATCTTGATATTTATGAGACAAAAACTCATACAGGGGCATTTTTGCCCTGATACCTTGAATTTTAGGGGCATATATAGGCTCCATCACACAGTGAGTTGTTGCCCTGCTTCATGTTCGTCACCAATCAACTGTATGAAATGTAAGATGAACTACATAGGTCTGGGATGGGGCGTTAATAATTTTAACACTTTTTTTTCCACCCATAACCAATTAATTAAGTCAAGTTAAATTGACAGCCCTAGTTTTTACAAGTTAAGAAATTGCAGATGAAAGTGAGAGGACATTTCTATACATACATATATATTTATTTATACAAACACACACAAGTTCTTGACAGGTTTTGTGAAATTCACTAGCACAGATCATTCAATTTTGTTTCATGAATTTATGAATTCATCCCTTCTCAATACATCAATACATTAATAGTTCAGCCAGTTGTAAAGACCAATTACAGCAGGGAAGATAAAGTCACACTGTTTAACATGAAACATGCTCATCTCTCAGCCCTCTGAGTCCATGATGAAGGTTTCAAAGTCAGGGTCCAGATCAGACACGAGGGCGTTGACAAAGTCCTCGATGGAGGGTCTTTTCTGCAACATGCCTGGACATGAAACAAGAGGGGCAAATTCCAGTTTTGTACACGGAGTTTTAGCAGCATGATTTTCCTGCATTAATGACTTGTGTTTACCACTTTGCATTGAGTAATGTTAACTTCAAAGAAGCACTGTAAATCTGAGCAGCATTTGCTATGGCAGTGAAGCAGTATAGGGCAGAGGTTTTATCTTTCCTGTGCTACATACATTAAGACAATATCGTCTTCCACAGGTTGACACATTTCTGCTTCTGCCCTGCTCAGTGAACGCAGTGCAGCCAATAACAGTGTGCTGTCCTGTTAAACTGTGCACACTTGATTTACAATTCTTCTCTGCTGGCGCTTTGAAGTCTGCTCATTTCCCCTTGTAGAGCTGCCAATGTAAATAGGCCCTCCTCCCTTCCCCCTCTTTCCTGCACAGGTCACCTCTAAAACACACACACACACACACACACACACACACACACACACACACACACACACACACACACACACACACACACACACACACAAAGAGGAGTCCAAGTCCACACAGCAACAGGCTGCACTAAAATCTCATGCAACTCTGACCTGCAAACTCTGTATGCAAAACAAAACTAATTTAACAAGATTATATATATGAGTCATTGAAAAACAAAATTTTTTTCAATGTATTTTTCAAAATGTGTTTTTTAAAAAAACCTTTTCAAAACTGATGTCATGCATATTTTTGAGTCATGAACAATGTGTTTAAACAAGTTTCGGTTGTTTAACATTTCAAAGTGTTTAAATTCATTTTTTGACTGTTTTTATGTCAGGCGGTACAACCAAATACTGCCTGACATAGAAAGTGAAGAGATCTACAAAGCTTTTAAAACTACTGATATTTATAAAATGTATTTATATGAAAGATTTCAAACATAAAATGATGCCATAGTCTTTAGATTTAAATTGTTTGTTATTAAGACACCATTTTAAATAGTTTTCTCGTCTGTTTATTTGTTCGGACAGTTGCGCCACCTGACATTTTGAGGATTTAAAATAACAAAACATAAAATAATATGTATTATTTAAAAGTACAAAAAATGAATTCAAACTAAATAGGTTTTATAGAATAAAGTGATATGTCGTGAATTTATCAAATTATTTTAAAAGGAAATAAAGCACTTGGACACAAAAATATGCACATTATGTCATTGACCCATATATACTGTACATCACAATAACAATATGGCTTTATTATTATTTATCTTCCTACAATTGTACAGAGCCCCTAAGGGAACATGGGAGGAAAAATGTGAAATGGGAGAAAAAATTACATTTCAATGTTTTTGCATTCACAAAAATGTTGCAAAATATTCGTGTTCTCTCACAATAGTATTGAGTTCCCAGAGAAACATTGCGCTTTCTCGCAAAACATTTGAGTTCTCTCGCAAAACTATTGCATTCCCTTGCATAACTATTGCGTTTCCCCCGAAAAACGTTGCATTCTCTTGCAAAAGTATTGAGTTCCCTGAGAAACTCTGTTAATTCGCAAAACATCTGCATTCTCTCAAAAACATTTCGTTCTGTCTCAAAACTATTGTGTTCCCCAAGAAACTTTGAATTCATTTACAAAAGCATTGAAATATCTATCTATCTATCTATCTATCTATCTATCTATCTATCTATCTATCTATCTATCTATCTATCTATCTATCCTCCAACCTTATATTTCCATGACAAAGGCTTTGTGAACTTTTCCTTCCATTTCATATTTTCTTTTCCATCACCATGTCCCCTTAAGTGGATTTTTAAGCATAAGCTGCTAAATAGGTTTTTTCTAACCTACTGGACATGGCTTGGGCATGAAAGATAAGGAGAGACTAGTACGACTAAAATGAAAGAAAGAAAATATGAAGAATTGCTGGCATCAGTAAGTAGTCCCACCTCAAGCTGTACTCATGTTTTCTTCCGCTGAATGCTACAGCCACAGATGCTGTTCAGAGAGCTAAAGATGTAACGCCGACTATTTCTTTAATCTCTGAATGGATCACACTAGGACTAGACGTCTCCAACTTCAATAGCACTTTCTATAATGATGTTCATTTCCTGAGTTCACTCTAGAGGGGATTCAGACTACAGGCCTATCCAGACTCACATTTTTTTCCTTTTAAAAACCCAAAATATACAAATTAAGACCCGTAGCCAGTGAAAATAAAGATATAAGATAAATGTGAAGGAATAAGCTTCACATTCCTGATGTTAAAACGTTTAGCTATATTATTTGTTTTCTCTGAGCTCTTGAAAGATTGAATAAAAATAAACTGGAGCAATTAAAATGTGTGAATGTTTGTGCTCAATCTTATAACTATTAAGCTTACAAAGGCCTTTTGAATGCCTAAAACTGTGTTTTTTGCTCTGTAAAAAAAATGCTTGTTTCGAAATTTTGTTATCTTATTTATTGTGTGCATGTGATGAGTGGATTGCTATTATTTTTTTGTGATAGTATTATAATATACACTGAAATAATACAATAACTGGTATAATAAGCAGAGAAAAACTCTTTTGCTTATATAATCACCTGTCTGACTTAATCTGCGGGAAATGTGTCAGTTGTGTGCAAGACTGTTTACATTTTGATGTCAAGACAAGTAAGGGATTTGCAATAGCATGAGAGTAAAATTATAAATTAGGGCTGTCAATAGATTAAAATTTCGAATTGCGATTAATCGCACCCTTATCGTGAAATTGAGCATACACCATTTGTCTTGTTTAACACATTCATTTTGTCATTGTTTGCTTTATTTAGCAAATTAAACCATCATATTGAAGGTGATTCACACAAAACTGTATTTTCTGCAAGCTTTTTCAAGGTTCAACAAAGAGCTTGTTTAAAGTTTAGACAAGTCAAGTTGCGATACCGAACAGAACCACATGGAGATTTCAAAAAAAAAAAAAAAAAACCTAAACCAACCGCCTTGATCTGACTGCATTTACCATCGGATCCATTCAGAATTACTAAAAACAGAAACATACACATGCCAAATCCAAACATTATCCTGAATGTGTGTGGAAACAACGTGAATGTACTCAAATATGTCTGTTCATAATACAATGTGCGATCAATGCATCGAGAGCGCACATACACGGGTTGTTTGAGCTTCAATGAAACGGACTCACGCGTGCTTACTGTGCGACTCCTGTATGTCACCTCGATCGTCTTTACCTTGATTGCAATCCTCATCCATCAAAACTTTATTAGCGAGACGCTGGTTTGCTTTATCCAGCCGAGAAACATAGTTTGCGTATCATCTGACTATACAGCAGTGTTCCGTTCAGTCTGTATTTCACACAGCGCGTTGCGCGAGGCCTCATGCTCTTCAGAAACAATCAAAGAATATGACAGAGCTTGTGTTTTAAAGTGTCTATTCTCTCTGCCATCTCTAATGATGTATTCGGCCTGGTTTTCTTTACATTAGCACTGTTTTGGGCTGATTGAATTAATTCGCTTATTAGATCATTCGACTGAAAACAATCCCATAGTTTAGTGGCTTAAAATGATCTGATCGGAACAGAGAAGCGAAATCGGCTTATTAAAGGGTTAGACTAGAAATTTCCGTCTACAAGGGTAAAGCCCAAAGTATACTTGATTTTTATGTGTACGCGACGGTCAGCGAACTGTGCGAGTGACGCGAATTTCGTCATCAAAAAAAGTATGCGCACTGCCAGATTTTTGTAACCTTGCGTACTTTGTAGTAATTAGTTTATCCACAAGGTGGCAACCGTGCCCTGGGGCCGTCGATTCACAAGGTAGTTGAAGAAAAACTCCATAAACAAAACAGACCAGAACGCATGAAGCTACAGCGACAATGGAGGACTACATAGATGAGAGATTGTGCGAAGCGGTTAGAAAGTCAAGTGAAATATACTTTGCAAGGCTCTGCGTTCGACTGTGCGCGTATACGTAAAAAAGAAGTTTTTACAGGTGCTTGAACCGTTGTAGATGCTCAGATAAACTCCCGACTCCCAAGATCATCTAACTGCATGACGTAAATTACGTCAATGCCGCAATTTCACGTGCTTCAGTAATTTATTTGTGTTAAATTATTTTAACACGTTGAGGATTGTTTAATTAATCGCATACATTAACGCATTAACGTTGACAGTCCTAAAAAAAAAAAAAAAAAATATATAAAAATTTACAAGAACAATTACAGGATTGCATTACCTTGAACAAACGTGGCAGTAAGACATCTATGTTACAAAATAATTCTATTTCAAAAAACTTTCTATTCATCAAAGTATCCTGAAAAAAAAATAGATCCAGTATAATAATAATAAGAAATGTATTGAGCACCAAATCAGCATATTAGAATCATTTCTGAAGAATCGTGTGACACTGAAGACAAAACTGTAGTGTATAAAAATGATTATTTATCTTTTTATGTGGGAACATGATTACACGGTTGACAGGATCAAACATTTGCAGGGATGGATGGAGTAAAGTCACCATATTTATCAGTGCAGGTGCATTGTGTGTGTTTTATTATGAATCAAAGGGACTTTCTAGTTCAAGATGCCCTGAACAACCCAGCTGTGTGTGCTTTGAAATGGAGGTCAACCACAGAACGAATGTCCAACATGCCTTTTCAAACACCTTCCCTTCACATAGAGCTTCATTTATCCATAGAGAACAAGAGGATGAGGAGGCTCTCTGTGATTGGTCAGAAAAGCTCATGACTGGGATTGGAGGATGATGAAACTAAGGACACATCAAAGTGAGGCAGACTCATCTCTCCTCAATTAATCCCTGTTTAAACGTTGTTCTTTGGCTCCTGTGCCGTACGCCACACCTTGAGGTTGTGCAGTTACGTGGGCACAGCGAGACATGGTGGAACATGACTCAGGTAGTGCTGGTTTGGGTTTCATGTGAAAGAGGACAGGGTTATCAAAAGGTCAAATGAGGACTTGACACAAGATACTATATGAAGTCTTAATTATGCAACCAAATCTCTTGAGTTGAATCTCGTTTTGTTGTGCGTTCCTAAAAGAGTTCCAGCAGTCCTGGTCTTCATGCATACTGCTCAGTCTCAGGTTGAGCAATGTTTAAAGACTAAGAAGATAATTACAGCCTCCTTCCCAGCAGATGAAGAGATTTTCTGGTTACTCTACGGCTTTGACGTTTGTAACTATTTGAAACATGTCACGAGTTGAAAGCAATAAGCACATGATCTACCTGAAGGCTGAAATTACTTCATCATTGACTCTGTAATTAAAATTGGAGGTCTCAAATCTTTGTCAAAAAATAAAAAGAAAGCTCAAGATTCAAGGATTATGCCACTGTGCACATGAATCATGTGGATTATTGTCTGTATGAAAACTTTGGAAAAACAATTGTTCATGTAAATATTATTTAGAATATACAGCGAGATTCCAAATTCTACTTGCTTCCATATTGCATTTTGCAAACTTAATGCAGTTGCAATTGATGTCATGAGCATATCAACTTGAGTCAAGTTGAAAAACAAATGTCTTAAATAAAAGAATGGTTAGCATTTGGTGTGTGCCTCTTTTGCTTCAATGAGCTACACAAACAAAACCTGATGATCATGTTCTCCAGCATGATTTGAGATGATCCAAAGCGCACCTTGAGCTTCAATAGAAGCAAGATCATCTCATAGTCTGTACAAAGAGTTTACATGTAATGTCATGAATTTAATTATTTCAGTGATTGATTTTTTTTTTTTAATCCCAAAACTTTAAGGATTTATTTGTAGATTTATCTTGGATTACAGACTACATACTGACAAGCCAAAACATTATGACCAGTCACAGGTGAAGCGAATATCATTGACCATCTCCAAACAAGGCCACGATATTAAGGTCAGGGTAGAGTAGATGATGATCAAACAATAAGTTCTCGTAATCAAAGTCTTGGATTCAGGAGAAATGGGCAGAAATAAAGATCTAAGCGACTTTGACAAGAGCCAAATTGTTATGGCAAGGTGACTGGGTCAGAGTATCTCTGAAATGGCAACGAGCCAACAGGTCTACTGTGGCACAAGTCACATGAAATGTTAATGATGGTTACGAGAGTAATGTGTGTGTCACAGTCTACTGCGTATGGGGCTGCATAGCCACAGGCCAATCGGAGTGCCTATGATGACCCCTGTCCACTGTTGAAAGCTACTGCAATAGGCACGCGAGCGTCGGAACAGAGAAGCGTAAGAAGATTGCCTGGTCCGATGAGTCCTGTTTTCTTTAACATCATGGACGGCCGTGTATGTGTGTGCCGTTTACCTGGGAAAGTGATTGAAACAGTATGTACTGTAGGATGACGATAAGCCAGTAGAGGGAGTGTGATGCTCTGGGCAATGATCTGCTGGGAAACCCTGGGACCGGCCATTCATGTGGACCTCAATATGACACGTACCACCTGCCTAAGCATTGTTGCAGACCAGGTACACCCCTTCACGACAATGGTGTTCCCTGGTGGAAGTGGCCTCTTTCAGTAGGATAATGCACCCTGCCACACTGCACACATTGTTCAGGAATGATTTGAGGAACATGATGAAGAGTTCAAGGTGTTGCCCTGGCCTCCAAATTCCCCAGATCTCAATCCAATTGAGAATCTGTGGGATGTGCTGGACTAACAAGTTCGATCCGCGACAGCTCCACCTCACAACCTACAGGACTTGAAGGATCTGCTGCTAACATCTTGGTGCCAGATACCACAGGACATCTTCAGAGGTCTTCTAGAGTCCATACCTCGGCAGGTTGGCACTGTTTGGCAGCACAAGCAGGGCCAACAGCATCTTAGGCACTTACCAGTGTACTGATCCAAAGTTTGGAGTTGGTAAGTTTTTTTTTTAAAATGTTTTTGAAAGAAGTCAAGTCATCTTCATTTATATAGCACTTTTCACAATACATATTGTTTCAAAGCAGCTTCACAGTGACAATAGGAAAATTCTTATCGAGCTAAAGTTGTTTTTTGATTGAATCACTTCCGTTGTAAAAATTGTTAATTATTACTTTAGGGGCTGCTGAAATTACACCTTTCCCACTGAAAACCGAATACCTTTAATGCATTCTTGCCATTCATTTACATGTTTAGTCTATAGGTTTGCGTAAGTCTCTAATGTTCATAAAGGCTGCACTTATTTGATCAAAAACACAGTAAAAAATAAAAATTTATGTTGTGAAATATTATCAAAATATAAAATAATTTTTTTTTTAAACATACTTTAAGAAATGTATAAACTCTTCCCCATTAATTTACACTGATAAAATGCTCAGCATTTAAAACCCATCAGCAAAGTCATCATAAAATCTGCTTACGGAATTGTGATTTGTCTTGTCTTCCTTGCATACACTTAATTTACAATCGCCTTTATGCTGCAAGGGTGACAATGGGCTGATTCTTGTGTGCAGTGGACTGAAAAGACGATATGCGTATTAAGCGTCTTGACTCATGACAATGATTAAGTGGCTCTCAGGTGGCATTTTATTAATACAGAATTAGGTAAACCAGTATATTTCCTTCACTCCAGTTTATCTAAAGTAATTGATAAGATCTGCCCTTCTTTATGATTGCATATTGATATATATGTATGCAATGTGTATTTGGTTGTAAAGGCCAAAAACTATTTGAATTGAAACCCCATCAAGGAGAATCTGAAAGTAAGGCGAACCCGACCTTCCTGTGATCCTGTGTCTAAAACTCATGCATGTCACCATCTGTGTGCTACAGCGCTAAAACATATCCCAGCCCAGGTGCTCGAGTGTGCTATTGTTCTTTCAGTCTGTCCTTCGGCACTAAAATAGAGGTCCCTGGGAAAGCTGAGGGCCATGAAAGACGCCTCTGTGCCGCCCATGGCTGGAGAACACAGGGCTTCAGTCAGCATGGCCGTCAGTCCATCACTTTCCTCTCTCTGCATTGCCATCTAATCCAGCCTGGACTTTTCAGCACCAGAGGCCTGGGATCCGGCCAGCTCTGAGCGAGGAGCCCGGCAGATAAAACGGCCCATGCTACAGCCACTCTCTAGGGTGGCTCTTGTTCCACTGCGATCCGGTACAGAGGAGGGGGGTGGCGGCACAATGAGGACCCCCTCTCTGAACCGGACCATTAATAATGAAAATACAAGTGGTGAAGGAATTGTAAAATAAGCAAGTGAACGCACACATAGAGAAATTTCAGTAGATACCAATGCAGAAATATTTTTTTTTATGTTGTAAATAAATTAACAGCTAATGTTATAAAAATTTAATTTAATTTACAATTGATTTAAAAAAAATATAATTCATGTTTTTTACTATGCGGAACTTTACTTTTTTATATGGTAATTCCAACCATGATGTGAACCAGTGTTTTTTTTAGTATCATTGAGATACTATTATAGTTTTTATTAATATTTTGAATCAGTTTTTATTTCTATATTTTCCGTTTTCGTTTTAATTACAGTTTTAGTTTTTTTTTTGTTTTTTTTAAATATGTCTATAAAGTATTTATTAATTTTTATTTTAGTTTTAGTTATTTTAGCACATCAAGTTAAAATTAAATTAGAAAAAATTAGAAATGTTGCATGGCAACCAGCTGAAATAAAATATTTTTTTTAATGTTTTTTTTTTTTCAAGAAACAAAATGTTTTATATGGATTTAGTTTCGGTTATCTATAATAATAACTCTGATGTGAACACATTTCAATAAGTGAAACCACATGCTTCAAATGAAATAATAATATAATAGTAATAAAACATTTTAACATGCAATAAAAAAGATAGATCACCGTTTAATACTTTTGATTTTGGTTTTAAAGCTTATCTTTAATAAAGATTCTAAAACTAAATCTGCATTCTCACTTTATTAAAAATCTTTTCATAAGAACCAATCAAAAAGTAAAGAGACCTACAGGAGTTAAAACCATCACAGTCCATCAAAATATGCTTCAGAGACATTGGGCTTATAAATCTATGTGCTATCTACTTTTTAGTAAACAAACTTTTTTGTATGAAGAAATGTATGAAGTTAGAAAACCTCCTATTGATTTACACTGATAGAGCTCAGCTTTCAAAACCTTACAGCAATGACATTGTCGAAAAATGTGCATACTGTAAAACCATCAAAGTCCATCAAAATGTGCTTCAGAGATATTGGACTCTGGCATAAGGGGCATCAAACAGATATTGTGGTAATATGGATCAATACCAGGTCTGGGAAACTTGTCATCTAATAGAGATACTGCTTTTCTGTTATTACAGTGGTGTATTCAACATCTCAACTTAATCTGTTCTTATCTGCTTTTATTATGTCATTACATTTTGACATTAAGGGGAAGATTTTTTCATAATTTACATGCACTGAATAATCATTCAATATAACACCAGGCACATGTAGTAAGAAAGAAAATGAGGTCAATTTTGATGTTGAGTCTTTAAGGGACAAAGAAATGGCAGTGACTGAACTAACTTGGTGTGCATTTTCTCAGGTGCAGATTTTTTTTACTTACCTTCCACCATCAGCATGGGCTCCTTCCCTCCTCCATGAGCCAGCATCTCTCTACGGTAACGCTCTCCGGTTTCCCTGCAGAAACGTGAGCAGACAGAGGTTTACTTTACACTACCAGCATCGTTCCCACAATCTAAGCCCATAAACCCTTATGTTCCCCCCCTCTAACTGTCTGACATGTCCAAAACTGTCCAAACAAAAGGAAGTGCTAAAGAACAAAACCACAGTGGAGTAGTTAAGATATCCTGGTATTTTGAAAGACCCCATGAAAAGAAAACAGGAGTTTTGTGGTTTTCAGTCTGCGCCTGTTAACTTTGAGGCCATTTTTATGTTAGTGCACTCTTACACATTAACACATTTATCATCCATTGTAATCACACATTTTACACATTTAAAATTTCATGCCGTCTTTATGGTATGGCATACAGAAATCATTCATTAGATAAATGTAATGATCTTCATACTTGCATATTATTGGCATTTATGGTTCCATGTAGAATTGTCAACATCTATGGAACCTTTCCATTGCACAAAATGTTCTTAATAGTGCAAAAAGGTACTTTAGAAGGTTCTCTTCATGGTTCTTTTAAGAACTGTTCACTGAAAGATTCTTTAGGGAACCAAAAATGGCCCTATGGCATCACTGCGAAAACCCTCTTTTGGAACCATTATTTTTAAGAGTGTATAAACTTTAGGGTTAAAAAAAAAGCTGTAGTGGCAATACAAGCGTGATTTAACTAATGCATCTTTCACAAACCTGTTGAGGGGGTCTTTATAGAAACACTGCTTCCACACCATGGAGGCCACAGCCCTTGACATCAGGTACGAGTAGTACTTCGCCCCATAGCCGACAAGATGACTGAACCTCAGCTGCCAGGCCTGCAGAGACAGGTGCAGGTGAACTAATCACAAGCTGCCGTAGGAATATTCCTGTTACATCTCTGTAAACGCTTGCCAAGTTATTTTCAAACCTGGAAAACATGCTGATGATAACAACATTTAATATCTGAGCAGCTACTGTGACTCAATTAAATGGAACAGTTAAGTTAAGGTATTGCCACACAATACCTTCAGGACCATATTCATCACTAAATATTTACAT
Organism: Megalobrama amblycephala; assembly: GCF_018812025.1. Classification (NCBI taxonomy): domain Eukaryota; kingdom Metazoa; phylum Chordata; class Actinopteri; order Cypriniformes; family Xenocyprididae; genus Megalobrama; species Megalobrama amblycephala. The sequence continues at coordinate 33,794,862 of NC_063059.1, read as the reverse complement.
TCCCAGAGCACAAATGGTGCGAAGCCCTTTCCATGGCTACTTTACTCTGAGGTAAATTAAAGACACTGATAATGATTTGAGTGGGTGTAAGCTGGAGAAGTATTTTGCCATAAAAACACAGGCTAGATTTGTTGAAAGAGCTCAGTAGTTCAAATGCATTGCTCAGGGATGGAGACGTGCTTAGACGCCCACTGTTACCATTATCCCTGCAAGAAATGAACCGAGCACACTACGCTTGATATGGCAGTAAATAGGGGCAACAAACCTGTATGTATATGATAAAATCAGTTTATAGCTACAGCTAATCTAACATAGCTGGGTTCAAAAAGTCAAGGAGAATGGTTGGCTTGCAACTGGTATTAGATATACTGAATGATGAAAGAAATTCTTCATCACTGTCATTACAGGTGTGACATAGCCACTGAATTTTAAGTGACATTCAAATTTACAATAACTTTAATGGTAGTTTCTGTCACAGCTGTTGTTCAGTGGGTCTCACATGTTGTCTTGACAGAGCCGTGGTGCTCATGCAGGGTACGCATACCTGAATTTGCCCCCACCCAAATCCTGTGACTCTCTACTGTATCTGACAAATAATACCAAACAAAACTATAAAACTAAGAAACAAACAAAACAAAACAAAAAGTCCATAACAAAAGACAAAACAAACCACAAAAAACTACAAGAAACAAAAAAAGCAAACAAGAAACAAACAAAACCAGGACACAAAATCAAATCAAATACAAAAACAACAAACAAACCAACCAACCAAGAAACACCCCCCCCCCAAAAAAAAATCCAAAACAAGAAACAAACAAAATAAATAAAAAACAATATAAGAAATCAAGCAAACAAACAAAAAAATCCAAAACAAAAAACAAAACAAAACATCAAACCAAGAAACAAACCAAACCAGGACACAAAACAAACCAAACACCAAAAAACAAAACAAAACAAAAAAATCCCAAACAAGAAACAAACAAACAAAAAAAACAATACAAGAAACCAAGCAACAAAAAACAAACAAACAAACAAACAAACAAACAAACAAGAAACAAAACAAACCAGGACACAAACCAAACCAAACCAGGAAACTAACAAAAAAACAAACCAATAAAAACAAACAAACCAAGAAACAAACAAAACAAAATACAAGAAACAAACAAAACAAACAAAACAACAATACAAGAAGAATACCAAGCAACAAACAAACAAAAAACAAACAAAAAACAAACAAACCAAGAAACAAAACAAACCAGGATACAAACCAAACCAAACCAGGAAACTAACAAAAAACAAACTAATAAACAAACAACAAACAAACAAAACAATACAATACAAGAAAAAAAAACAACAAAAAACAAACCAATAAACAAACAACAAACAAACAAAACAATACAATACAAGAAAAAAACAACAAAAAACAAACCAAGAAACAAACAAAACAACAATACAAGAATCAAACAAAACATCAATACAAGAAACAAAAAAACAAACCAAGCAACAAACAAAAAGTAGGCTTTATACCATAGAGGACCTTCTTCTCCTATCACAGGGCCCGGGCAATATTAGACACATTAGGGTTATTTGCTGTCCGCTAAATACACGATTCACGTCACAGTGTTACAACCTCCTGAACGCAGGAATCGTACAGATACATGTGTTATATAACTATATACTTTTGTAGTTGGTACATTATAAAAGCATTGCTATCATGCTACAGAATATTAAGGACTCCACAAAGACATCTGGCTATAATGATTAGTAAGGGACATGCTGGACAGTCTGTTCTTATGCAGAATGTGTGTGTGTAAGTGTTTCTCTGTGAGGTTGTTGAACAGAGCCAGGGTTGTGTAAACAGCACTATGAGAGACACATTATAGTTGAGGAAGGTGAAACTGCTGAAGAATACAGACTTAAGCCCCAGAGTATCAGCAAGACATATCCCATATGGCCCCTAATGACTTCAGTAAGTCCAAACGCACTTTTGCAGAGACGTAACATCTGAAAGCTAAACATTAGCAAAACAGAACAGCTACTTGATTATCAACACTCTCCTAAAATCTGTATCGGGTTATGGAAATATTTTCACTGCAGATGGGTCCTGTCAGGCTGCTGGCCACAAGATACTTCAAAATCTACATTTATAAGAATTTCCCATTTACAGTACTTTGGATAAAGGCTTTGAGCTAATAAAATCTAACCAACGGTAATACCATGCTTTTTTGGACATGCACGCTCTTTGCATCCCATCATGTATCTCAGCGGCCAGAGGAATGTAACGCTTTGTGTGAATGTTCCCAAATATTAGCAACAGGACAAGAACCTCCATCTGGTCCATGTTTCTAACAGCTGACATTACCTTCCAGAACGCTATTAATGCCCTAGTAAATCGAATCAACGTCAGCAAAAGTCAAACAACTGTAAATACGGCTCTCTCTGTGAGTCATTAACCATCTTCATCATCGGCCACAGTCTTTATTAGTGGTCAAGCATCACTATTATTACTCAAATTAGGGTTAGTGATTTCAGTATGAATCTTTGGTGCCTAAGTCGACCTGTGCAATTTGTGGTAACACATAAATCATGCAACGTCAACTGGCGGCCCGCGGGCCAAATCCGGCCCGCCAGATATTTCCATCCGGCCCCCAGAATAATACTGAAATCAGGAATAGCCTTGCAAGAGGAAAAAGTTTAGGGCTGGTCCGAATACCATTTTTTGATAAACATCGACTATTCGAAGCTTCGGAGAGAGGGGTTGAACATATTTTTCTCTCTAATAAAGGCAGGAATCTGTGTCTGTATGTCCGTTTGCATTTTTATTATTTCGAGAACCGTTCATCCAATCGACTTCACAAGGGACGCGACACATTCAGAATTAATAAACTTTTAGTAAACTACAGTCAGAGCAGCGCGAGCGGGAAGCGGCGCACCTCACGCGGGCAGGGCTTCGTTTACACTGCACGCGTGTGCGTTGCATTACGGCTCCGGCAAGGTTTTGTTCCGTCTTCTGAGCGGTGTCAACTCACACCAGAAGCATTTCAAAAGCGAAGCGGCTGGATTCCCGATACCACGAGATTTGCATGTCTGACGTTTTTTTTTTTCATTGATTTTTTTCGTGTTTTTAATGGCTAAATTGTTATATTTTGTCCGGTTTTATTGTGTTTATTGCTATGCCATACTTTATTTTGCTGTAGCCATACAGATGAAGTTAATACACTTAAAATTCCAGTTATGGACAACAAAAACAAAGAAATTTCAAGTTTTCAACTTCGAATCTCTTGTTGTCAGTTTCTGACATCGTAGTGATGCGAAATATGACCAGGAGTTTACTCAGGGTGATTATTTTGACTTTATTTTCTATTTGAGCTGCGCGTCTTTGACGCGGCGTCCGTCAAAAATAGGCGAGGCGCCTATCTTTAGCGAAGTGGCGCGGCGAGCTTCTGGGACGCTTCTCAAACGCACCGCGGCGCGGCTGGTGTAAACACGAGCATTGACTAGAGTGGCCGCGAATCAGCTCCGGTAGCCGCGTCGCAGCCGTAACGCGCCGCACACGCGTGCAGTGTAAACGAGGCTTTATGCTCCGAGAACGGACACTGCACTAGTGATATAAAACGCACACACACAGGTCTGTTAAATTAAGCAATAGTTTTAAGGTAGTCTAATATTTTTCTGACTAACAAATTGGCACAGTAAGGGTAGATTTAAATAAAGAAAAACAAAATTTAAATAAAGAAAAAACGAAATTTAAATAAAGAAAAACGAAATTTAAATAAAGAAAAAACGAAATTTAAATAAAGAAAAACGAAATTAAGCTAAATTAAAAACGAGATTAATTTAGATTGATAACGGGTAAAAATGCTAATACATTTTGTTTCTATTATTCTATTTTCCACAATGTCAAAGCAGACATGCATTTCGGTCAGACAAACTCCGCTGTTCTGCGCTCTCGCCAGAGAACACTCCCGTTGCTGGAACAAGCGTCGGTTCTATTTCTAGCATGCACGCGTTTTCCGCGTGGCTCGAGCGCGCCTGAGGCGCGTGTCTCAGTGTGCAAACTCCAACCTGTTAAATATGGGAGCCGAAATAAAAACGGACACGCCACGCAGCCAGTGTGTCGCCGGCCTTATTCAAGGGGGAATGAGAACCGTTTTTTATTTTTAAATCTAACGGGGGGAAAAGCCTTCTGAAAAGTAGCTTGTGCCATAGCCTGCCTTCAGTCAAGAATGACGATAAACGCGTTCTCTCTTTGAACATCTTTTATTGTTTCACGTGCTCATTTTTTCACAAATGTCAAAATTTTCCTTGCCTGGGATTAGCGCACAATTGCGTGACAGTGATGGACAGCTTGACAGCCTCACAAATATGAAGCCTAAAATATCGCTATCGCCCCTGGTGGCTTGCTGCAGTACAGGTAATATGTAAAAATAACAAATTTGGAATTAGAATTAGTATATCAAATAATAACATATTAGGATACAATTCGAATTTTATTTTATATTACGAGTATCTGGCCCTTACAGTGTCTGCAGAGAAAAATTCTGGCCCTTGGACAAATATAGTTGATGACCCCTGACATAAATGATACCTCAAATTGCAAAAATGTATCACTGCTTCCACAAAAATATTAAGCTGCACAACGTCTGATTTCAACGTTCATAATAATAAGAGTTTCTTGAACAAGCAATCAACATATTAGAATGATTTCTGAAGGATTATGGCACTGAAGATCTCGCGAGACTAATATGTGACGAGATTTCTCGTCGAGGCAAAAAGTAGTCTCGTGATGTTGTTGCCATGACAGAGTGTTAGGATGATTAGGAAAGAATATGCCACCGATTCGTTTACATTACGCCTCCACTGTCGTTTTGCTTTGTATTTAAATAAAAAACATTTAATTCAGTTTTATAACGGTTGCCACCACTCCATATTTACAGAGTTACGCGCGATCGCTAAAAGTGAAAGTAAACGCGAGCGCGCATTCAAACGCGATTTCAGTACCTCGCATTTTGAAAGCGGCTCCCTGATGCATGCAAATATCTCTCAATATGAAAGCTATTTTAGGCTGGGCAGTGTAGTTGTAACCATCTCTTAGCTCTGTATCAAAGAAAAATTTGGACTTATTTGCACTTTGGTTGCACTTATTGTAAAGTGTTACCATAAAAAATGAATAACAGTTTTCTCTTAATCTTATTAAGCACAAAAAATAAGGTTTCATTTGTTAACATTAGTTAATGCACTTTGAACTATCATGAACTAACAATGAATGACTATTTTTATTAACTAACATAAACAAAGATTAATAAATACTGTAGCAAAGGATTGAGGATTTCTTAAAAATAGTGTGTAAAAATCTTGTCTCGTCTCGTCTCGTGAACTCAATCTCGAGTCTCGTCTCGTCTCGTCTCGTGAGATACCTGTCTCGTCACACCCCTATTCAATAGAGTTGCATGCCGAGGGTTTTACGGCCGTATGTGGACTGAGGAAAGCTTTCATTTGTTCTTTAATAGTCAGTAAAACATGCATCCTACAGGAATGAAAGACACACACATACTATTAGCTGCGTTCCCGTGAGAGGCGGTAATAACGGATAAGAAGGGGGAAGCTCGGTGATTTAGATGATGGTAAAGACATTATGGCTGAAGCAATTAAAGAGAGAAGGGAATATTTAGAGTTGGGGGGAGGCCTGATTCCCAGTGGCTCCACATAATTACAGGCCAGGATGAACGGTTTATGAAGGCCATTCCGAAATAAAATATGTGTTTTAGATCACTCTAGCTCTCAGGCGGCCATCTCTACAGCTGCCGAAGAGCTGAGAAATGCATTTCAAACTATGTTTTCCCTTCCAAAAAGACTCTCAAAGAAGAGTTTCAAATATTTCCCCCAGGGAGCGCTTCTTCAAAGTATATGTCTGCTTTGTTATTGCAAAAAAGGCCCCCGAACAGGGGCTGGAGAGCAGAGAAAAAGCATTTTAATCCTTTAACCGTGCAGTGTCTGTAGAAAACCACAGGGCAGGAAAGGGGCCAAAACCAAACTACCTTGGTGTGTTGATGTGTTTTTGTACTTCAGAAGCGGGAGTATAAGATGTTATTAAGGATTAGTCAAGGAACGATTCCTAAACATTCATTAACTTCAATAACGCCAATGGATCACTTAATTTCAGGGCAACAGACCACCTACATACGAGGAGATGTGCTTTTTGTGCAGCGCTGATTTCTAGTGGGCATTAAATAAATGATTCAAAGTTATCCTTAAGACCATGCATTTTGTCTAAGTGAAGATTTCCTACCCTGATTTTGAAAATACAGGGAGTTTTTGCCAGTTCTACTGAATAGATTTTTTTTTCATTCAAATGAAGCACACTTACTGTGTTTGTGACGTATGGCAGGCCATAATACTTTTTCTGCATATCTATCATGATGTCTGTAGTTGATCGGTTTTGTGGTTTTCCATGATAAACTTGATCCAGGACTGCATAGAAAACCTAAAGAGAAATATTTACAGAAACTTTGAGGTAAGATACCAAACCATTTATGAAAATGTTGCATTGTATATAGGTCAATATTAGATTTTTTCAATTTTATTTTGGAATTTAAGGTTTTAAAAGTATAAATTATTACCTAAATGGTAAAATAAATCAATAAAATAGAATAAAATAAAATAAACATATGAACATACATACATATACATAGGAATATATATATAGGAAATCTTTCTCGTTGTTGAATGAGAAGATCTGGTACCTGAAGTTGAGTGTCAGCTGCACCACAGACTTTCTTGGACTCACAAAGACGGGCCACCATGCTCTGTGGCAAAGGCTGCGAGAATAAAATAGCATTTTCTATTAAATGATCACCCAGAAATGACTTCAGAAGACTTGGGAGTTGTATTTACTACTTTTATGGTGCTTCTGCATCCTGTTTAAAACAAGAAGCATCAATTCTCATTTATTGTAGTTGCATGGAAAAGAGCGACCAGCACAGAATTTAAAGGGGTCCAATTATGCTCATTTTCTAGTTCATAATTTTGTTTACTGGGTCTACTAGAATACGTTTACATCATTTAAAGGTGCCCTAGATTATGTTTTTAAAAGATGTAATATAAGTCTAAGGTGTCCCCTGAATGTGTCTGTGAAGTTTCAGCTCAAAATACCCCATAGATTTTTTTTTTATTAATTTTTTTAACTGCCTATTTTGGGGCATCATTATAAACGCGCCGATTTTATGCTGCGGCCCCTTTAAATCTCGTGCTCTCCGCCCACAGAGCTCGCGCTTGCCTTGAACAGTGCCTTAACAAAGTTTACACAGCTAATATAACCCTCAAAATGGATCTTTACAAAGTGTTCGTCATGCATGCGGCATGCATGCGTCGGATTATGTGAGTATTGTATACTGTTATATTGTTTACTTCTGATTTTGAATGAGTTCGATAGTGCTCCGTGGCTAACGGCTAATGCTACACTGTTGGAGAGATTTATAAAGAATGAAGTTGTGTTTATGAATTATACAGACTGCAAGTGTTTAAAAATGAAAATAGCGACGACTCTCTTGTCTCCGTGAATACAGTAATAACCGATGGTAACTTTAACCACATTTAACAGTACATTAGCAACATGCTAATGAAACATTTAGAAAGACAGTTTACAAATATCACTAAAAATATCATGTTATCATGGATCATGTCAGTTATTATTGCTCCATCTGCCATTTTTCGCTATTGTTCTTGCTTGCTTACCTAGTCTGATGATTTGGTTGTGCACATCCAGACGTTAATACTGGCTGCCCTTGTCTAATGCCTTTTATAATGTTGGAAACGTGGGCTGGCATATGCAAATATTGGGGGTGTACACCCCGACTGTTACGTAACAGTCGGTGTTATGTTGAGATTCGCCTGTTCTTCTGAGGTCTTTTAAACAGATGAGATTTATATAAGAAGGAGGAAACAATGGAGTTTGAGACTCACTGTATGTCATTTCCATGTACTGAACTCTTATTATTTAACTATGCCAAGATAAATTCAATTTTTCATTCGAGGGCACCTTTAATGTTCAAAAAAACTCTTTATTTTACTTATAATTTACAATGTTGCAGCACCTGTTTTCATCCTCTGTCTGAACGCTCTCTGTTTTAGTTTCGGTTTCTTTAAAACTCTGATTGGATAGCTGGCCACAGTCCGTTGTGATTGGTCTACCACTTAGAGCATATGCCCCTAACCATAACCGGAGAGTATCCGCTCCAGAGGCTTCCTGAGGTGCTGTGAACACTACTAAAACGAAGCTACCTATGGAGTCAGTTGTGCAATATCACTTTGAGCCTGAGTCCGATAACGACAGTCAAGAAGATCAAACTGATCAACCCAAACCACCTTCACAAGCACGACTTGTGCAGGACATTTCACAGTGGTAATTATTTATTTTTCATACCTCTCTTACATTTCAAATGTGATGTTATAATTGTGTCATTTATAACATTTGAAACATCTATTGGTATCATAATGTGTATTGAGTTGGCTCACACGGTGCACTGTGGAACTTTTTAGTGAGCGAACGTTTCAGTGCACTGGAAGTATTTTGCGATTGAGACAGCCCTTAAAATGGTTGACTCCCTGGTTAGTGACCTGACTACTGAATTAGGGAACTGATTGAGACATACCTTGCTTACTAATATAAAGAATAACTTTACTTTGCAGACATTTTTCATGCTCAAACAGCAACATTTCACAAACATAATAGAAACCCTTTAAAATAATTTTTGATATAATGATCAAACTGATCATGACCAACATGAACATTGCAGTGTACCTGTCCTGTCTGGTAGTGGCGAGCGAACTGACTGATCACTCGATAATCTGTGGCAAAGTATTCCATGAGAATAGAGGGCACCTCTGCAAAATCAGTGCTACATCGCGTTCCTAAAGAGAGAAACAAGGTCACCATGATCATGCTGCTCCGAGGAAGTGATGTTCACAAATGTAAACAAAATTAGTAGATCATATTTTACCCGTCACATGTTGGTAGCGGGTACGTCCCAGCATGGAGTGCATGGCATGGCCCATCTCGTGGAAGAGATTTTCCATCATGCCCGGGCTGAGTAACGTAGGAGCGGACCGCGTGGGGTGGGGCAGGTTTAGCATCAGGACCACCATTGGCAACTGATACTGGCCATCATCCAACTGCCTCCCTCCATGAATGGTAAAGTGGCAGTCCTGAGCGGGACACAAACAAGCTGGACTGATCTATACTGATTGGCTGAGCATAAAAAAAACAAATAAACCAACATTGGTTTAATTTTGCTGTTGAATAAATCAGTAAAGATTTGTTCCTAAATGAATCTGTTTTTAAACAAATCGATCGAGTGAATAATACAATGACTCCCTCATAAAGATTAATGAATCCTTAATGAATCAATATTTTTAAACAAACTGGTTGATTGAATGATTCAATCCTGCATCTGAAATTACATACTGTATAGTATGTACTACATTTCGTTCATTGCAACCATTTTAAAAAAAGTATGTTCTATATATCAACGTGTGTAGTGTTAATGAAATTCGGACGTACTACATCCGCCATGTTGTCATTTTTATGTGACCTAAGGCTCCAGTCGCTTCACTGTCATTTACAAATGATCCCATGGCCTCATGGGATAGTAGTCCATTAAAAGCACACTTCAGAATCTCGTCAGAAGTAGTAGGTCATGTGTGTACTACTGTTTTTCAAATACTATGTAATTGCACAACAGACTGTATAAAAAAAGATGGACGTCTCCATTTCCTTACACTGTAGAAAAATTAAGCCAACATTTGGAGCCAGCGCGGCATTGATCCTAAGGTGGAGCTGCAATATCAAGGTCCCGCCATTACTCCAGCTCACACAGACTCAATCGCAAGCACAGCTGTCACTAGCTTTGTTATGACCACAATTGAGGGGGATACATTTTTTTATCCATCTTCAGAAAAAAAATATAAGTGTAATTGGATTTTTTAATTTGACTCGCATCCCATTCGATTTCATGGAGAGGATGGGGTTTATAAAATGTTTTGGCTTCACTTTTCAGGACGTGTGCAGCACACCTGCAGTGCATTCCAAACGGGATATATCGCCCTCCAAAGGGCATTTCGGAGTGAAAATAATCATGGTCGCCATATTGAAGGGTCGTTCCAAACCGAAGTGCTCAAAACTGGCCACTTCAAAGGGCCCTTCGGAATGAAGGATTTCGAAGCAAAAATACCAAAAATAAATAAATATATAAACTAACGTTAAACAAAGGGCGCAACTTGCACAATCTACTCCTCCTTAATTGTCTTGTTAAGATGACGCAGAAGTGCGTTCCAAAAAAATAGTTTTTTTGACCCCTACACCCTTCATCCCTTCGAAGCTCTCACTCCGGAGGGTAAACCCTTTGAAGGGATTAGGGCATAGGGATGAACCCTTCCGAATGGAACGAAGGGCTGATTAGGACATACTACTTTTGGCGTACTGTTTTTCTGATACTATATAGCACTCACTCACTTGTTGCCACCTACTGGTGTAATGATGTAAATGAGTATCAGTATGAACCACCACTCAGCCAATCGAATTAGAGGATTGGAACTAATTATTCTATAATATTGTATAACAGATACTAATTTGAGATGGACAAACTAAGGACAACATGAGTAGATGGCTTATCTTGAGTTTTTCTTTACCTGAAGAGGTTTCTCAGGTCTGTAGAAAAAGTCACAGTAGATATATCCCAGCAGTCCCTCTGTTTCATGCACCACAGCCTGAAGGAACAATTCAAAATGGCAAGTGATAATAGAAAAGAAGTTGGCTAGACCTGAAGATGAGCTCTCATTTAAGCCATTTTGGTTTGATAATCAAGCACAGAAGCATGATCTCACCAGCTTGCGCACATCTTCGCTCCAGACCTCCCCCACACTGGGCTGCTCAGCCAGCAGTGATACGCCATACAGCTGTGTGAAAAGACCGTTCAGACCTTCCATGCACGCTCCCAGCGAGAAGTACGGACTGTACAGGCTTGGCTCGATGTTAAATCTGCAGAGACAAAATATAAACATGACATTTTATTAAAGGCTGAAAGTCCGTTCACATTTTTTCTCACTAAAACCACAGACTACAAAAAATAAAAGACAAGAATGTGAAAAGAAATGTGGAAATCATATAGCACAAAATTTCCCAAAACATTCATTCGGTTCTCAAAACAAAGACACATTTCTCAAAACATTTAGCACATTTCACCCGTTTTCACACACATTCCAATTTTCTTAATTATTTTTGCCAAACTCTGCACAAAAATGCCCTCATTTTACACAGGTTTAACCATGTTCTCATTCAGAAAACACAAACTATAATTAAAATAATTAACTCAAGCATCACAATGTGAACTGAAATAGCACACATTTATCCATGACACATTAAGTAGCAAAACTAATGACACACCAATCACAAATTTTAGGACAAAATATATAGGAGCACAGGTGATTGTGCTTTAGAAAAGGCATCTGAACACTGGAGAGAGAGCTGAAAGAATCATCTACAGGGTTTTCATACTACTTAATACAGTAGCGTATTATTTTGATGTAAGAAAATTAAATTCTGTCACATGCTTTTCTCAGGTCTCTTACCTTTCTGCACGTATCACACCACTGAAGTACGGATGGTCCCAAGGCATTAGTTCCTACCGAGGAAGATTTTATTCTGTTTTAATTCTTCTACAGAACAATGGACTATTTCTCATTTAAACAAACTTGCAGGTAATTGTAAATTTATAAAAATTTTACAAAATGATACAATATGGCAGCAGACGATAAGGATAATTGAGCAGTGCTTACAGAATTTCTGGGGTTGAGTTTTGTCTTCATATCCCTCATCATTTCAAAATCCTTTACCGTCCTAAAGTTGACGGAAATACAGTTTTTTATATTATATATCATATATAAACATTAAATTTTACATTATGAAAATTATTTGCTATACATATATATGCATATTCTGTTAAAAATCTGTATCTTTAGGAACACATGCAACCAATACAATACACCATAGTGTCTTCATTATAGCTGCAACAACATATAATGCTGTTGACAGTGACACCTAGTGGCACCTCTGCTAGAATAAGACAATGACAATACTGTAATAGATAAAAAAAATAAGTTTAATCTTTCTTAAAAAAAAAAGAGACTAACTCTTGCACATAATATATTCATTATTATGCATCCGTGATTAATGCAATTGACACATTTTGAAGAGAGAATACTCAACCTGTCTGAGAGCTTGTCTGTGATCTGCTGTAAGAAGCTCATAACTGCCTCTGTAGAGAAACATACCTTGTCATAAACTTGTATTCCTATAACATAAATAATATTAAAGGTACACTATGTAACTTTTGGCCCTCTAGCGGTTAAAAAACAAAACTGAAAACAATTGAAGATCGTTTTGGTTGTACTTCAGCTCTGCGTGACTGTGTGGATGAATATAGTTATCCTACTGCCTCATAAAACATTCACTTCTAGTTAAGAGATATAACCAGTTTAGATGGAAATGATCTGACTAGCTGAAGACATTACTATAGCTTTACCCATTAATAGACACAGTATTTCCTTGAAAATAAATTCCAGCACAGTGCAACAACAACCATAATGTCATGACTCTTCACAATAGATAATGCTTTACAATGAACTAGTTAGAGAACTACATATGACAAATTATTTGTTCAATAAAATATCTGCCGCTTTTACAACAGTTTGATTCTGACAAAAGAAAATGTTCTTGCTACCTCCAAAAAGCCAAGCCAATGTTGATTCTTGTTTTATTACGAGAATGTAAAAGTTACATAGTGTACCTTTAAATATTTGATAATAAACAATGTTGTATTTCTTCACAAAAAAATAAAAATATTCATTTGAAGTTTGATAAGCAGCTGTTTAGAAACAATCATTATTCATTCTGTTCTGTTTGGTGCAGATAGTGGTACAGAAATTACACAAGTTTAAATGTTTAAAACAAAAAAACAAAACAGAACTATCAAAAAAAGTCTGCTACCTGGGCTTTTGGCCATGGTTCCCTTTAAAGCTCTGTGTGCATAAGATTCATAACCAACCAGGCGAGCCAGTTTATCTCTACAGGCCAGCAGTTCCTCAAGTATGTGCATCACATTTGCATTTGGATAGAGGAAAATTTTATACGCAACTTCCCTGACCTGAAAAATATGTGCACAGACAAAAAGACAAAACAAAAAAACACTGGTTACACTACAACAAAGCTACCGTGGGGTCAAAAGAAATATTTACAATAATAAAAGAGTTTGTGACTATTTCAATCAATATTTATACAACATCAAAAAGTTTGTACTAATTAAGGAAAGTGATGTACCAGATCATCAGGCGCGTCCGCATGCAGGCCGCTGATCTGAATGTACTTTCCGTCTTTACTGAAGTGCTGGTGAATGTGTTCAGGAAGGACTCTCTTCTCTATTCTGTTGGGCATGTGACAGCTCATGAGAAACTGATTGCTCAGATCCAACAGCTTCACATTCAAGTTCACAGCCTCTTTCCTCTGTGAAATATGGAAAGGTAATCTGTGAGATTGTCTTACACACAAATGTATTTTACTGTCGAGTATAGTTGTCACAGTACCAAACGTTGAGTAGTCGGTACCAATACCAGTAAAATTTGCAGTTCTCTGCACCAATTTTGGTACCAGAGCAAAAACTGTTTAAGTACTTAAAAAAAATGGTCTCATCCGTTGGTTATCACTGTCAATCATCGCAGTTTCCGATTCAATTGCGCATTTAAATACGGTTGTCAATCCAGAATGGGTAATGAACAGAAAGCAAAATAATAATCACTAAGGCTGTCAGTCTCTAAAGCAAAAGCTCACTGAATTTTGCACTCTTGAGAAAACTCCCGTTATAATAAATAAGTCAGGCATAAAAAATGTCTTAACTGTACAATGAATCTCTTATTTACACTGAATTTACACATTGTTGGTTATAATGAAAGGATTTGAGTGTGTGGCTTGCGTTTTCAGCGGTGTTAAGCGGATTCTAACTAACTTACTGAATAGCACCTCTGATTAGCCATTTCGTTCACATGCTCATCAGATACGATTGTGATTGGCTACAATGCTCCATGCTTATAAAAACATGCTGTAAACAGAAACATTTGACGCTCAGACAGCGCTCAAACAAACACTAACAAGAACGTTTGAAAGGAGTGTCTATCAGGACCGTTTGACAAACCTACAACACATAGCTGCACAATTCTGGATAATCTGAAAATCATGATTTTTTTTTTGTTTAAAATAAACAAAATAATATATAATTTACTAGAGGTTCTGACAAAATGTTAATTGCTGCAGTCTATTTAGAAATGCTGAATTAATTTGAATGAATTATTATTGTTATTAAAAATAGGTTTGAGTGAATGATTCAATGACTCACTTCATAAAGACTTCACTTGTTTCATTACTGGATGAAGTAGCATTTTTGAATGAATCTCTTGAATGAATGATTCAATGACAAATACATTTTAACAGTCACTTGCTGTGTAACAATGTCATTTATAATCTTTATTTGAAGCTATAAGTTACTTTCAAAAGGTGATTTACTTTATTTTGATTGCTACCGTAGACATCAGTGTTTACATCCGAAATATAAACATTTATCCCTGTACTTCTATGATGTTTGAATTATTGTAACAGAAATAATGAAACTGTTTGGCTCAGCGGCAGCGCCAACACAAATTTGAATGCGGAGTTTGTTGTCAAAAGTTTAATAGACATAGCCAAAACATTGTCATTTATGAATAAGATCACGGGGTGTTTGAATCGAGATCGCAATCTTTTAATGATTTATTGTGCTGCTCTAACTAAGTATAATTAATACAAAAAAAGTCAAACCTTTTTTTCATCCAGATGGATTCCACTTATTTCGAAGTCAAACATGAACAGTTCAGCCACTCTTCTGCATCAGTAAAACAGAATAGTAAATATTACAAAGTACTTTTTACAAAGAAAACACCACAGACTTGCATTAATGAAGTAAACAGGATCAATTTGATTGGGATTTCATGTTGACTTTAAACATCTTGTTCACTAAATTTTATGTAAAAACCTTGATTAGTGATCAAACATGAAGCAAGGTACAGGTTTGCACACTATGCCCATTTTCTATAAGATAGATAGAGATTTAATATTCATTCTAGAACAAATAAATAATGGCATGGAATAGCATGATGATTATTCATGGAGCAAAACACATGCATCTCTATCATGGCTAATCTATTATAAAATAAAATAAAAATAAAAGAAGATCAGATTTATACCTTGTCTCTGAGTCCAGTTTGGCAAAGATCTCTTTGTTATCCAACAGGTCCTTTAAGCTCTTACACAATTCAACATTGGTATTGAGCCTGTAGGACAAAATTAAAATCATAAATATCTCTGGAAGAAAAAATAAATAAATAAATATATATATATATATATATATATATATATATATATATATATAAAGTGGATAAAAATACAGGCTCACCTCTCCACCATAGTGCCAATGTTTATACAAGTCCTCTCTGCAGCCTCCCGGTAGGATGGATTGGGATGTGCCACTTTAATAAAGTCTGCCTACAATAAATAAATAAATATATATTTTTTTAAATTATTTTCAAAATAAATTACAGAGGAGCACATTTTCATACTCATAAGGCATGTTCAGACCTTTATTTTGAAATAGCGATGAACATGAAAAATCATTAAAGATTGGTTGAAACATGTTTGTTTTCATGCCAAGAGTTCAAAAGATAATATCCATTCAGTTTTTTGAGAGAAAAATGTCTGAAAATGTTTTTAATAGAAAAAAACATATATACATTTATGATTGTGGCGGCGATCTATAACCAACATACATGTTGTTTTAATGTTTATTAGAGGCTGAATTCATATAAAATTCTGCCAAACTTCCCATACTACTTCTATATAGGATGTCTACTTCATAAATTGTATGAAAATAATGTAAATATATGGTTCAGATCACTCAAACCATATATGGAAATGGAGGCGCTTTTATATGGTCAGTAATGGAGCTTGGTTCAACCTGAAATTTGGAAAACAACCTGTTCAGATTTTTGGCTTTGATTTCCTTGCAGTTTTAGAGTAAAACTTGTTTGGTAAAATATATTTTATATTTTAAATATAATATTATATTTTTACATTTTACATTTTCATAAATTAAATTTCTTTTTCCACTTACATAAGTGGAAATAAATAATATTTCACTTCTACAATAATCTGCCAAATTTCATCTTTAAAACAAGACCAGCCTTATGTCTATATTCCAAAGTATTCTTAAATTACAACCATTTAAGTTTAGATAAAAAAAGTGGGGGTGACAGTTAACAGGTTAAAGCAATGTATGTAAACAATATGTAATATATAAACAACTTGTTTACCATGTCTGCCACTCTGCATAGACTGTCTGACAGTTTGTCAAATATCTCCACAGTCTGGACTCCTGGGGGGCAGTGGCAGGCTTTCTCCACCAGCTGTTCTGTCTCCTGCAGGGCTCTGTCCTGGACCACCTCAAAACCCTCAATGGAGCTGAGCTCTGGGACACCAAACAACCCCTGACAGACACATACACAGTTTGTATTTTACTCTATTAAAGGTCAAACAGCAATTAAAACTAGACACACACACATATATATATACACACAGACAGGGTCGTACCACATTTTGTTGGAAAAGGTCTAGTCTCCTCTGAACTTTGGCATTGAAAGCAGCTCCTACAGGTGACCAGGTGGTGACTGTCCTACAGACCCGCGCTGCTGCTGTCCCGCGCCTGAGTAAACGCAGCAGCGGTCTGTACGCTGACATTACTGATGACAGTCAGCATACGACTCTACAACTACACTCAAGTCACTCTTCACAGACAGAAAAACCGACAAATAAACTAACCAGATTAAACAATTCCAACAAACGGAAAAGCACTGCTGTAGTTTGACATGCTCCTTCCAATGACAGTGAGTGAAACTTAGATTTTGAAGAAGCACTTTCGACACGTGAATAAATTCGTGAGGATTTGTAAAATCATATTTTACTATTTAAGAACATTAAAATCAGCGTGATTCATTTTTTTAAATGAATACAGCTGTGGTATGATTGTTCACAAGATATCCAAAGATGTTACAGTGAGTTTAAACAGCAAGTGAAAATGACGCGAATCATCTCTGATATTTCAAAATAAAGGTTCAACCGTTAAAAAATCTCCTGAATATGTACAGTACAGTCCAAAAGTTTGGAACCACTAAGATTTTTAATGTTTTTAAAAGAACTTTCGTCTGCTCACCAAGGCTACATTTATTTAATTAAAAATACAGTAAAAAACAGTAATATTGTGAAATATTATTACAATTTAAAATAACTGTTTTCTATTTGAATATATTTCACAAAGTAATTTATTCCTGTGATGCAAAGCTGAATTTTCAGCATCATTACTCCAGTCTTCAGTGTCACATGATCCTTCAGAAATCATTCTAATATGCTGATCTGCTGCTCAAGAAACATTTAATGTGTACAATTGTACAAAATATTTGTGTACAATATTTTTTTTCAGGATTATTTGATGAATAGAAAGTTCAAAAGAACAGTGTTTATCTGAAATCTAATCTTTTGTAACATTATAAATGTCTTTACTGCCACTTTTGATTGATTTAATGCATCCTTGCTGAATAAAAGTATTCATTTCTTTAATTTCTTTTCAAAAAAATAAAAATAAAAATTCTTACTGACCCCAAACTTTTGAACGGTAGTGTATAATGCTACAGAAGCTTTGTATTTCAGATAAATGCTGTTCTTTTGAACTTTCTATTCATCAAGGAATCCTGAAAAAAAGTACACAACTGTTTTCAACATTGAAAATAATCATAAATGTTAATTGAGCAGCAAATCAGCATATTAGAATGATTTCTGAAGGATCATGTGACACTGAAGACTGGAGTAACGATGCTGAAAATTCAGCTTTGCTATCTATCTATCTATCTATCTATCTATCTATCTATCTATCTATCTATCTATCTATCTATCTATCTATCTATCTATCTATCTATCTATCTATCTATCTATCTATCTCCATGCTAGAAGTGGGCGTAGCTCGTAATGGGCGTGGCTATTAGATGCATGACGCAGTACGTTCTGTGCGTGATATGTGACGTGCACTCACTGCCGCACTGTACAGTCACATGACAGGCATTATGGAGCTCGTTCGCTGTCAAACTTTAATCCGTTTTTACTTTTAGACTAGAAAAGCGATGGACAGAGCGGGATTTTTGACGGCTTCTGATCTCCAGTGATGTCAGGTCAGTTTTATATCCCTCTACAGACATACAAACCCCACATGTAAACAATAGCTTAAACAATGTCAGTTTCATTACAAACCATTGGCTAATTTCTATTTTTGTTTTTATTTCAACTATTATGCCATATTAATAAGTGGGAACTTTTAGGTA
Source organism: Megalobrama amblycephala (assembly GCF_018812025.1). Taxonomy (NCBI): domain Eukaryota; kingdom Metazoa; phylum Chordata; class Actinopteri; order Cypriniformes; family Xenocyprididae; genus Megalobrama; species Megalobrama amblycephala. The sequence continues at coordinate 33,776,361 of NC_063059.1, read as the reverse complement.
TTATAGTTAAGCAGTGTTTATTTATGCCAGCTCATAAACAAATGTGTTTGCAGTTGCTTAACACTCATTTTGGCTTATGTTGACACTATGAAAACTATTCTGTTAACTATATATGATTGTTTGACACATATACATTCAGAAAGATAAGCTATCTTTTAGCCGTGAACTGAAAACATGTTTTTAATGTATACTTATTTTGCAGAGTCATGCTCAGTCATGTTTACTTATCTAACTAATGGTTACTCAAATGTTTTAGTAATGTTGTCTAAGATATGTTTGTACTCTACATGGCATAATTGCATTTGTATACAGTATGTGGCTCTCAGCACCATGTATTGAGCTGGACATCACTCCACCCAAGTGTAACTTGATGCATCTCTTTCTGTATTTCCACCTTGTTACACAGTTGCGTCTATGTATCTGTTATTTTGTAGCTAAACCCCTGCGTCATGTCTGTGGATGGCCCCCGGACCTCTGTTTTCACCTTTCAGTCCGCTGTTCACAGCCATCATGTTCTTCGCTCGCTGGAGGAACTGAGACAGAAAGAGCTCTTGTGTGATGTGACGGTTGAAGTGGAGCGCAGGAGCTTTCGAGCACACTCTTCAGTGCTGGCTTCCTGCAGCCACTATTTTTACACCAGACTGACAAACCACAGCCGACCAAACCTCACTGTCAGCTTGCCGGATGAGGTAATGCTTGATATGGTGGATGGATGGGTTGAACCTGGAGGTTTTTGAAAAACCTATGGTTAAGCTGTGTTCTCTTTGTTATTTTTAACAGATACAGATTTAACTGCAAAAAAAATAAATAAATAAATAATGTGAGCAAACTCTAAAACAAACAATTCAAACAAAAATTAAAATTTTGTCATCATTTACTCACGTATGAATATTGAACCCAATCTCAATAACATGATGTTGCATATTTTTATTTATTTGGATGACTATATTTATTAAATTGCAATTCATACATACTTGAATACACCTCTTCTATGATTACCATGTTTATAATTTATGAATTAAAATTAATTTTGATATTTTGGCGGTCAATAAGTAAAAAAAAATGTAATGGTGACGCAACTGTCCTAAAAACATAATACAGTAAATAATACAGTGATTTAAAGGTGCACTATGTAATATTTTCGCTATGTCCGAAAATATTTTATGTCTGCTAGAGGTCGCTAGAGGTCCATTCAAAACAATGGCGTAGCTTGATGACGCCAAGTTTGAGCACAGAATCTTGGGACATGTGGTCTTCACCTCAACGACTGGTGCAAAAGAATAGGGATAGGACTCGGACAGAAATCATGTTCATGGATCCGATTATTAATGTTATTGTAGTATGAAGCAGAGCAGGACCGAGTGTTGTGGGAGCTGAACGAGGCCGCTGGAGCGATTGCGCAACACACGCCTCACGAGCAGCTGAACTTTTATTATGCCACAGTCGCCGGCGTCGCTTCCGTTTTTCCGGTCATGAGTATGAGGTAACGCAGCTCTGTTTATCATATTAGATACATTTGAGTGTGTTGAAAATGATGTTATAACGTTACACTGTGCGTTCGCTCGGCAGCTGCTGTGAGACACTGTTACACACTGCAGTAAGATAGATCGATTTTACAATATCATATTAAATGCTGGATGGCTTGTGTTGATAAATGGCATGCAATTAATTTTAAAACATATTGTATGATGGAGAAAATACTGTATTACTGTTACTAAAAATAAAGCTGCATCTGATTATGCTATGTTAGCTACTTGACAAAATAGTGTTTTTCTCTGAGGCATGGTAAAGCATGGTACTCGCAAAAAATCAAGAAAATTAGATTTAAACAATAAGACTAAACGTGTTGAGCTATATAACAATAATTCGTTTTCTGTCTGTAAATATATCAAAACAGTTGTTCCCTTGCCTATTTAAACATGTAATATATTAAAGCGTCTTTGGTGTTTTCATGGTTTCTACAAAATAAAATCGGAAACCGAGGGTAACGCGGGTATGACGCAATTGACAGGCGACTCCTCACACGTCCCCGACCCTTGGTTAAAATTGCAATTTTCTCACAATTTACAAATAGTTGCAAACATTTGGGATACTGTAAGTACTCAAGTGAACAAAATATATAACACTGGCCTAGTTTTTGGGTATTTTACTGCAAAATTCTTACATATTGCACCTTTAAATTAATCTTTTATAATTATTATTTGGCAGAAAAAAATATTTTTACAAAACTTTTCACTGTTTATTAATATTTGTCCACAAATCAATGTCATGTGGCCCAACCAACATGCAGGAAATATTAGATATATAAAACCGGAAGTTATATCATAGAAAGGACTCCTGCTGACCCTCATAACTGTCAAGGTCAACAATTTCTTTTTTAAATATCAGATAATTTGACCATGTTATAATTATGCAGGTTGTAAAATGTCACATGACTCCTCAAAAATGTACAGATATTTATGAATTAATAATTCATGATATTTGTAAATAGTAATAATAAATAAAAACCCTCATGTATTCATGTATTTTTACGTAATACTTGATGGTTACACCACATTTTTAAACATTTCTTGAACATAGTTTGAAAAAGTTCTACTTTTTTGATACTGCTTTTCATAATCCATTTTATTCTGATTCACTTTCATTATATAGAAAAGTGTATTGTAAACACTAACTTTTCCTTGAGTGTAGGACAGAATTCATACGAGTTTGGCATGACATGAGGGTGAGTAAATGATGACAGAGTGTTCATTATTGTGTGAACTATTCCTTGAAAAATTGTTTGCATTGCATTGCTGTCAAATTAGGCCTTATATATTGAGATTAAATTGAGCAAACTATGTTACAGCTATAACCCAGTAATGCGATTTGTAAATGATTTATTCATGCAGTAATCATGACTAGATCATTAATCTCCCAAGGTCACTGTGGAGGGATTTGAGCCTCTTCTGCAGTTCGCCTACACTGCAAAACTTCACTTCACGAAAGAAAACATCCTGGAGATCCACAGATGCGCCGAATTTCTTGGATTTCAAAACCTCGATAAGGCCTGCTTTGAATTCCTCATCCCAAAGTTTTCTGATGGTGGTGGAACCTCAAAAAAAGTGAAGGGGAAAAGCAAGAACCAAGCATCCAATAAGAAATCCCAAGCTATCAACAGTCCTAGTGACCAAAACCCTGAAACTGGAGAAGATCGTGTACCTCAGGATGCAGGAACAGTCATGCAGGCTGCATCTGCAACATCCTCTGTAGAAAGTCCTAAAGATTGTCCCCCCATCCCAAATGACAAAGAAATGCAGTTAGATTTATCCCCGCTGTACGCAAGAAGCTCTTCATACCACATGGGTGATGGCCAAGACCAGTTTTGCCTGCAGAACTGTGGCCCACAGTTGCCTTCCTCTTCTATGGTGGCTAGTGAAGTTTGTCCTTTCCTGTCCACTTCGAGCACAAGTGACAATGAGAAACTGCATTCGGCTGTAGCTACCTGTGGTGCCGACATTTTAGCAATGGAGGAGCAATTCCAGAAGGAACTAGCAATGGAGGTACGTTGTGAACCACCTACTGATAAAGACCTGAGCATTGCCAGTATCACCGATGGCCACTTTGACCAACTTGAAGGGTCTCTAATGCCGCCCACCGACTGCAGCCAACTATGTCCTCTGAATTCCGTGGAGTCAAACGGGGTTTTGGACGGGATTTCCGGCGCTCCAGACCTCGGCAGCATTGGCACCGATGACAACCAGGTCTTCGATTCCAACAAACAAACGTTCTCTGAACTGACCCCCAAGGATGGCTTCACCGAACGAAGTGTAGTGGAAAGGGAAGTGGCTGAGCATCTTGCAAAGGGCTTTTGGCCGGATTTGAGCTCCACGTTAAATGAGCCGCTACCTTTGGACTCTATCGACCAGTCGTCTGCAGGAAACGGCTCGGACTTCCACTGGTTGAAGCATCTGGATCTGGGAGCTGCGCCCGATGATTGTCCCTTCCTGAGGGACCTGAGCTCCAGTGATAGACAGACCTCCATGGGACACGCTCTGTCCAACGAGGACACTGGAGACAGTCCCTGCATGTCCCCAATTAACTCAAGGGAAAACTCTGAGTGCGAATCGGATGGAGACTGTGCGCAATGTGGTAGCAATGAACAAGTGCAGGAGGTGAGCATGCTAGCACTCACGGTTGCAAAACTTCATGAAGTTAGAGGTGGAGTTTGGTGCCAAACTTCACCAATATTTTTGTACTCGCTTGAGATTCCCTGACATGCTTCAAATAAAAGTTTCAGTCTCTACTGAAAAATGTAACCAACCTCTTGGCTGAACATCCTCCATAATGCAGTGTTGACGTCTCGGTTTTCTTCCCAGGTGGATTTGCCATTCCCTGTGGAGCAAATTTCCACCATGACCCGGAGAGCATTCCTGCAGATGTTGAAACGCGAGAAACTGACCCCAGAACAGCTGGAGTTTGTTCAAGATGTGAGACGCCGCAGTAAGAACCGCGTGGCTGCTCAGCGCTGCCGCAAGAGGAAGTTAGACTGTATCTACTGGCTGGAGGGAGACATCAAGAAACTGGTATGTCTGTTTGATTCCAAAATTACATTTTGTGAATGTCCTCCGAATGTTATTTGAGTGATCTGAACAATTTGGGCCCCATTTACCTGTGTATTTTAGCGGTGCCCAGGATTAGGCTAATAACTGACATAAACACGGTTTTTGGTAGTTTAGTGCAATCAAACAACATGTAGCAGGATCCTTGTAGTTACTTTTAATGAATTAGTCAAAAAAAATCAGTCTGGAACTCTCAAATTAAGATATTTTTGATGAAATCCGATGGCTCAGTGAGGCCTCCATTGACTCAAGTTGATTTACACTTTCAAACACCCAGAAAGCTACTACAGATGTATTTAAAACAGTTCATGTGACTACAGTGTAGGGCCGGGGCGATATATCGCATGCGATTTTCACGCGCATTTCGTCAGTAAAGCCGGTTCCCTGATTACCGCTAAATCGTCATCACCTGCTTTCAAATGGAGCGCCATTTAATAGACAGAGCCGTAATTCACTGACAAGCTACGCAATATTGCGTTCATTATCGAAGGCGATTCATCTGCGATAATGAACGCGATATTGCGTAGCTTGTCAGTGATCTACGGTTCTGTCTATTAAATGGCGCTCCATTTGAAAGCAGGTGATGACGATTTCGAGTGGTTCAACCTTAATGTTATGAAGCGACGAGAATACTTTTTGTGTGCCAAAAAAACTAAATAACGAATTTATTCAATAATATCTAGTGATGGGTGATTTCAAAACACTGCTTCATGAAGCTGAGAAGCTTTACGAATCTTTTCTTTCAAATCAGTGGTTCGGAGCGTGTATCATCGCCCCCTTGTGGTGAACCATTGAAATTTCAAAACACTTATGATGTAACGGAGCCTCGTTTACTGAAATCATGTGACTTTGTTAGTTTGATTCACGCTCCGAACCACTGATTTGAAACAAAAGATTCGTAAAGCTTCGAAGCTTCATGAAGCAGTGTTTTGAAATCACCCATCACTAGATATTGTTGAATAAAGTCCTTATTTTGTTTTTTTTGGTGCACAGAAAGTATTCTCGTCGCTTCATAACATTAAGGTTGCACCACTGTAGTCACATGAACTGTTTTAAAATGTCTTTAGTCGCTTTCTGGGCATTGAAAGTGTTAATTATCTTGCTGACAATGGAGGCCTCACTGAGCCATCGGATTTCATCAAAAATATCTTTATTTGTGTTCTGAAGATGAATGAAGGTCTTACGGGTGTGGAACAACATGAGGGTGAGTAATTAATGACAGAATTTCCATTTTTGGGTGAACTAACCCTTTAATATCAGATTATTTCTGTAAATAACAAACATGGCATCTGAGGATTGTTTCGTTATTTTTGTTCTCTGTTGTTTTGCTTTATTTCCAGATTAGATAGATTCACAATAGCAATTATCAGAAATTCACAATAACGATTATCATGATATTGAACTATGACTACAAAAGCGTTGATACCTGGAATCACCTTGATAATGAAAATACAGTTACAGTTTTGTGTAACAGATGATACTTTCATTGTAAAAAATAAAATGTTACCATGAAATAAAATGACAAGTGTTAAGAGTATATACATTTGTATCCTAAATACACACAACAGTGCATAAATCATTTTTTTGTTAACAGTTTTACAATAAAAATATCTTTAGACTGTAGTATATAGGCCTATATAAAAACAAATATTATTTCTTTGCCTTCAAAAGTATGACATGAAATGTTACTGGGATAAATTAGAAACAAGAATCATTAAATTGAAAATCCCTTCCCAAACCATTACCACATTGTGTTTGGGCATAAAGTGTACAGTTATATTGCTTCTATTGTCCCTTTTTCAAATGAAGATCGAGTAAACCAATCAACACTTTTTTTTTCCCACACTTTAAGAAAATCAATAGCATGTGTCATGATTGTTTTTTTCACCATAAGGAATACAAAGTACAATCCTGAAATGGATCTTCTTTTGTTTCCACGTTTATCAGAGGAGCGAGAAGGAGAAATTACTGCAAGATCGCAACCAGCTGAAGCTCAGCTTGGAGGATGTGCGTCAGAACATCTCGGGTCTGTGGCAGAGCCTCTCTACGGACATCTCGCCGCAGTCCGAGCAGCTGCAAGCTCTAACCAGGTACTTCTCCTCCGACTGTCCCACCTCCATCCTCCTGACCCCCATGGCCTCTCCAAGCCTGGCTGGCCCAGACCGGGATGCCCATGCGAACACCTCCTTGAACACCCTTCTTCCAGACACTTGTCCTGAAGGAGACACAGCAGCTCTCAGGTCGCCCGCTGCCTTCCTGCAAGACAACGTTCAGAGCACTGTTACAGATCCAGCTCCATGATGTCCAACAGAGTAAAGCCGCTTGGGAATGGTCCGGTTCATTTTTACTCAGGAGCTTACCTTTCTGCTGCCGTCAGTTACACTTTTGAGCATGACTTTCCTATTAGGAGCACTTTCATAACATTTCTAAGTATGGATGTGACTAAATTTGCACTATTTCCAGGAGTTTCATATGGAAATGCTACTATGCCTCTCATTCCTTGTGTAGAAGTCATTCCTGTTATGTTTCACACATTTTGTGAACTCTGAAACTTTAAAAATTATTACGCTTGTGTTGTATTTCAGTATTTCAGAAATAAGCTATGCCGAAGCTCATATGCTCATATATACACTTTGCTAATTATAACTTGATTATTTACATAATGGCAAAAGATGGATTACAGAATGGAACATACTGTAACAGGGTGGAAATATATGGTTTGTTTAATTATGAATTGATAGTTATTGATAGGTATTTTTTAAACCATCGATATTTGATATTTTGATTCAGCCATACCAATTTTTTAACATTTTGTGCAACAGGGTGGAAAAGTACGACAAACAACTAAAGCACAATACGTAAAATAATTTATAGAATTAACTGCTAATACTTTCTCATGTTTATGCTGTTGTTTTCTCACCAAAAATAATGTCACTTCCTGGACAATAATGTCATTAATGAACTGGCATTTTTTTTAGTTAAAAAGACTAGGTGGAAAGTGATATTAAGGACGCAGGAAATATCTAAAATCAACAATTAAACAAACGTCCCCAAATTTTGCATTTAACATTTTGATTAAAGAAAGAAAAACACCTGGAACATTTCTTAATAAATGACTTTTTATGCTTTTTAGGGCATTTATTGTAATATTGTGATAAAAGAAAACAAACTAATATGACATTAATCTTCAAAAATGGTCAGTTTTATATTTTATCCAAATATATACTACAGTATACTTGGAAATGTACTACATAACAGGAATGACTCATGGATTCATTTCCAGGACTAGCATTAATTAACTGCCACTATGGACAATCATTGTAATTCTCTTTATTATGTTAGTTGATTATGATTTTGTTATGCAATGTAGAGCATATAAATACATTCCAGTGTAGCCTAATATGTCTTTATCATTACCAGCATGAGAATTGTGTATTGAATATGCATCTGTTTTTTTTTTTGTTGTTTTTTTTGCAAGTATTCGTATATGCGTATGTCCTAGATATAGTAACATTTAAATAACTGCCAAGTAAGTTTTCATGCATATCATGTAGGATTTGTGAAAAAATACATAGAATCCATAGTCTCTTTAAGGTAAGGGAAATATATATATACATAAAAAGTTTAGAGACTGTTAACTTTTTGCTTGCTAAATTGGAATGGGTTTGGATAAGTCCAAGATAAAATCAAAATTAATTCTATTTGCTTTAATACATGTTTCTGGTCTCATTGTGCATGATTCGTCATTCCACATTATTTCAATGAAAAGTTTGTCTTGTAATGTTTCATTAACATGCAATACCCTTTCAGCTGATAGGCCATCCGGCCTATTGGCCGTCGGATTCGAGATTCAGGCATTATTTTAACTCTCGTCGTGGTACAGAGCACTCACTTTTCATGTACTGAGGAGAAAATCAATTTCTGACCTACATTTTGTTTTTGGTCAAATATCCTAGTTCACATTATGGAAGTAAAATGGATGTGAATGCCGTTTCATGCTGACTTTAATGCTTAGATAAATATTCTAACTAATGTTCATTTTGCCATTGTAGTGTCAATGAAATGATCTATTTTTTACTTTTTTGTGCCTTTTTTGTTGTTTTAACCCTGTAACCAAAATACTGTCATGTAAGCCTAGAATGCACTGTATAATTCACTATTTGATCCATGTTTAACAAATAGTAGCAAATAAAATGTCAATAATATATATATATATATATATTTTTTTTTTTTTTCACAAAATGTGTAAATGCAGTGGTGCTTGCTAAAAGTAATGTGCTAACAGAGACTGAACAAATAAATCAAACCTTTCAAAATGTAAAGCATGAAATATACATGTAAGCACATTTTCCCAGTCGGTCGAAGGCAAAGAAGAGCTTGGTTTTTAAAAAGAGTCTCTACTGATACAAATAATTTAGTGAGATCACTGTAAAATTTCGTAAACACACTGATTTTACCATGTTCTTTCTAGTTACCACACAATTATGAGTTACTGTTTTCCCCTGAGCACTGTTTAAAACGACCAGCTCCTGAATAAGTGTGCAATAGACTATAGTGAAGCAGTTTCGATATCATAAAATGATTGTTTTAAAAGAGTCTATCAAATACACATTAAAAATTAAAAATAGGAACATTTCTCACAATGTGATGGAGTCCAGTGGTTGTCAGCAGTTGAGTAAATTCACCACAAGAGGTCAGAATAAGCATGTATTATAGATAGCGCTCATATTAGCGCACACGGAGGCCCTACGTGGTATTACAGTTTTTTTCAATTGCTAACAAGCGTTTACCAATACTTAAAATACTTTTTCTAAACTCTTAACAACACACATACATCACACAATTATTCAAATAGTTAATTTTCTGCCCAAAACCATATTTTGTTAAATAAACACAAACTCTACATTTCAAAACGCTAAAAACCTTTTTCAACATATACTAACTCTATCAAAACACAGCAAACCTGATTCAAACTCGAGTCATTCTGTCAAAACATAGCACTAGTTTTCTAACCAATATGAACATATAGTCAATCAAAGTGCAATCACTGTCAAAATACTAAGTTGATGGCATTATGAAAACTGCATTACTTGTCATGTTTCAGTTCTACCTGCAGAAAATATGAAATCCATAGTTTTTAGAATTCAGTTTCCTTTTACTGCAGTAAAAGTATAATGCATGTAAGCCATTCTACATTTTTGATTGAGTGTTGAATGTGTGCATTCTTGGCAACAGAAGAGAGTCATTATTTTATAGAATGTGCAGTAGAAAAAAGAAGAAAGTAACAGAATTGCTCAGGGCAGCAACTGGTCAAATGAGTCCCCTATGCAGAACTTCAGTGTCCCCCTTGGTTGAAATCTCTTTCTGGGGGTTGGTGTGTGGTGTTGATGCTGCCCCCATAGGGTGGGATGGTGTCCCCTTGGTATAGTGCCCAATGCAGACCACATATTTTGTAAATATGGAACAGTGGTAGTGGAATTGTTGTAGTAAAATCGTTGTAGTATAAAGATTTTACTGAAATGAAAACATGAACAAGAAAAATCAGAGAAGCACAGTCCAGCACACATTCTTCCTCCTCTCCCATACCTCTTCTTCTCCCTTGTTCTGATCCAACTTCTCCTCTCCTCCTTCATCTATTCCTTTCCCTTACCCAGATATTATTTTTTCTCTGCTCCTCTGTGTTGTTCTTCACACACACTGAACAAATCTGATTCAAAGAGTCCTATTTTACTGTGTGTCCATGTAAGGAAAATAAATCCAACACCTGACCATACCTCCAACTGGGATTGGAATCTGGTATTTCTAAATATTTAAGTGATATGCTAATTAAAACTGCTTATCAATTGTTTCAGTATTTTTTTTATTTATTTTTTTTACATTTTTTCAAGTACTTTTCCAGTACTGCTGTTGTTGCAAAAGTATAAGTTTTATTCTATATTTAAAGATTGGATGTTCTGCTAAATGTGTTTAGAGTTTTGAAAATGTGACTACAGATTGGACAAAAGTATGTTAGCAATTGAAAAAAACTGTAATTACACTGTCATCCAATAAGCGTTATTATATACATTTAATGTGGCCATTCTTATACATCCGTCTCCGGTATTCCGTCAGCGCCCAGAGATGCTGCTACCTTTCTCTCTGCCACTGACAGGGCAAGGCTTTTTGGCATCAACAAGTGGTATTGGAGTCCAGGTTAGTCAGCTTTTGGCTGTATTTTATTGTTTGTATTTACAGGAGAAGGAAAGTGCATAAACTGTGCATTAAAAAACAATTGTGCATGATTTGTGCAATTGTGTTTTCAAATTGCTTGAACTATGCAATGGGGGGATTGTTATAAAATGTGTTGGAGACCACATCACAGACACAGTTTTGGCCACAGACTGTAAAAAAAGATGGACGACGCACCTTCACTCTCTTCCATTGTAGTAACTGAAGATGCCAGTGTGCCATTATGGTTCTCCAAAGCTGTTTCCCAAGCTTTTGATTACAAACCCGATTCCAAAAAAGTTGGGACACTGTACAAATTGTGAATAAAAAAGGAATGCAATAATTTACAAATCTCATAAACATATTTTATTCACAATAGGATATAGATAACATATCAAATGTTGAAAGTGAGACATTTTGAAATGTCATGCCAAATATTGGCTCATTTTGGATTTCATGAGAGCTACACATACACAAAAAGTTGGGACAGGTAGCAATAAGAGGCTGGAAAAGTTAAATGTACATATAAGGAACAGCTGGAGGACCAATTTGCAACATATTAGGTCAATTGGCAACATGATTGGGTATAAAAAGAGCCTCTCAGAGTGGCAGTGTCTCTCAGAAGTCAAGATGGGCAGAGGATCACCAATTCGCCCAATGCTGTGGCGAAAAATAGTGGAGCAATATCAGAAAGGAGTTTCTCAGAGAAAAATTGCAAAGAGTTTGAAGTTATCATCATCTACAGTGCATAATATCATCCAAAGATTCAGAGAATCTGGAACAATCTCTGTGCGTAAGGGTCAAGGCCGGAAAACCATACTGGATGCCTGTGATCTTCGGGCCCTTAGACGGCACTGCATCACATACAGGAATACTACTGTAATGGCAATCACAACATGGGCTCAGGAATACTTCCAGAAAACATTGTCGGTGAACACAATCCACCGTGCCATTCGCTGTTGCCGGCTAAAACTCTATAGGTCAAAAAAGAAGCCATATCTAAACATGATCCAGAAGCGCAGGCGTTTTCTCTGGGCCAAGGCTCATTTAAAATGGACTGTGGCAAAGTGGAAAACTGTTCTGTGGTCAGACGAATCAAAATTTGAAGTTCTTTTTGGAAAACTGGGACGCCATGTCATCCGGACTAAAGAGGACAAGGACAACCCAAGTTGTTATCAGCACTCAGTTCAGAAGCCTGCATCTCTGATGGTATATGGTTGCATGAGTGCGTGTGGCATGGGCAGCTTACACATCTGGAAAGGCACCATCAATGCTGAAAGGTATATCCAAGTTCTAGAACAACATATGCTCCCATCCAGACGTCGTCTCTTTCAGGGAAGACCTTGCATTTTCCAACATGACAATGCCCGACCACATACTGCATCAATTACAACATCATGACTGCGTAGGAGAAGGATCCGGGTACTGAAATGCCTGCAGTCCAGATCTTTCACCCATAGAAAACATTTGGCGCATCATAAAGAGGAAGATGCGACAAAGAAGACCTAAGATAGTTGAGCAAACTAGAAGCCTGTATTAGACAAGAATGGGACAACATTCCTATTCCTGAACTTGAGCAACTTGTCTCCTCAGTCCCCAGACATTTGCAGACTGTTATAAAAAGAAGAGGGGACACCACACAATGGTAAACATGGCCTTGTCCCAACTTTTTTGAGATGAGTTGATGCCATGAAATTTAAACTCAACTTATTTTTCCCTTAAAATGATACATTTTCTCAGTGTAAACATTTGATATGTCATCTATGTTGTATTCTGAATAAAATATTTAAATTTGAAACTTCCACATCATTGCATTCTGATTTCATTCACAATTTGTACAGTGTCCCAACTTTTTTGGAATCGGGTTTGTAAATTTCATATTTGAAATCACCAATGAAATCTGTCTCATAAATTTTGTTTCTAAACGCTTGAATCATGACAAAAAACTGCATTTTTTCAAGCTAATGCATATGTCCTAAGTGCACGTCTCTGACTGTTTCTATAGGAACCGGAGCTTCTAACCAGGGTTGCCAGGTTTTCAGAACAAAACCCGCCCAATTGCTTCTCAAAACTAGCCCAAAACTAGCCCAATGGCATTTCAGGGGGGTCCCATGGTAAAAATCACTTTCTGGGGGGTAAATATCACATTATTCTGGGTCGATTCAACCTGTGGACATGAAAAACAACCAACGGCAACAGTGTAAAAGTAGCCCAATTCCATGGGAAAACTACAGACTTGGCAACACTGCTTCTAACGGCCGCTGCAAAGACTTTACTAATCAGCGATTGGCTCTTATTTAGAAGGCATATTGCGCATTGCACTTTCTCCCATTCAAAACAACTGCTGCATCCTAATTCGCCTACTTATACTATGCCCTAAAAGTATGTACTTTTTTTGTGGAGAAAAAGTACATTTGAGTGTGTAGCAGAACAGTATGCAAGCTTTGGGACATACTACTTTGTCATAATTGCGTCTTTAACAGACGTTCTGTCGCTTACTTATGCAACCTGTAACCATTTAAACTGCCCTGTCTATCATCTTGTTGCAGTTAAAATCCTCCACATGCAATTAAATTTAACTTCCTACCGTTTCGAAGAGAAATGTATCACTTTGATCTGCCAGTCATGGGTCTTTCATGCGGAGAAGTTTCCTCATTAATCACTCAAACCCCTTTATCTTAACCGTTCTGCTTAACCGTCGGTCTTGCACATCTGTCATGTTTGTAGTTTTTTTAAACACTTTTTATTCGTATTTGTAGTTCTAATCGAATCCTCGTCCACAGTGCAATGTGTTATGGGCAATATTAGCCGTTAGAGTGTGCACGGATCTGCACTTCGGATTCTAACCGGAAAAAGTAGCCCATTCAGGTATCTTTGGAATACTCATTTCAACATACTACGATTTGGGACACACTAATTCTAATTTCGAATACTATTTAGGACGGATAGTATACGAATTGGGATGCAGCAATAATGAGTGACGCGTCTTGTGTTATTCTATAGTCTTTGATGGCGCTGACATCTTGAGTCTGCGCATAGTGAACTTGGAGCCCGAGTCTGTGCAGTAGTGAGCACGAAGTGGAGCCGCGATATCAGTGTCCTGCCCACACTCAGAACAAATCATTATGTTGGTGTGAAACAAACAGTTATGAAAATGACAGAAATTCTCTTTGGAAAAAAAAAAAGTACTTGAAGTGTAATTTGATTGTTTAGTTTTTCATGCTCCACTAAATTTCATGGAGAGGGTGGGGTTTATGACCTACTGCTTCCATCCACCTGGGAGAGATCGAGATGCTTTGGCTTCACTTTTGAGGACTTGTGTGGCACGCTTGGTTTTGGCGGGGTGGTGGCTAATTCGTTTAAATTTGGATTATCTCAATTATACGTTTTCATATGATCTGCTTACGCCCCAGTGAGTTAGGTTGAGGGGTGAACCTTCATGCTTTCCCGCTAAAAATTGTACAATTAAATTGTTCATCGCCTTCGTTTTCATACAAATCACATCATAGAAATGCATACGAATTTGCCACCTCGTAAAATAGTATGTTTTTTCGCATAAAATCGGGTTGGAACCTCTAGCTTGCTGTAAAATAAAAGTAGGCTACAAGAGCCAAACCTTAAAAATCAATTTTGTCCTTTGCAGGAAGGTAAATCTCTATCTTGAACAGCTCTGTCTTAGTGACATTATTTTAAAGCTCCCTATAAAGATAAAGTTGTGTTTGGTTTGCCCTCCTGCAGTGAATTTAAATAATCTCCCATGTCTAGGGAACACTGGTTTTAATCAGTAGAAAAACCCATTTTCTGTTGGTCCATCTGTCTGCTCAAGGTCGCCATGCCAGTTGTCATTTCCATTTCAGAGACCGTCGTTCTAAATCTAAACACTGCCAATTGGGTACGTTTGCGGTCTTCTGTGAGTGTATTGATCGTTCCTTGTTTTGTTGAAACTAACTAGATTCAAAACACCATTAAAAACTCAATCATTTATCTTTTAAGTTGTAATTACTCTGTGTGGCCCGACAGGTTCTTAGCTTCGTTCTTAATTGTCCTTTCAAGGTGATCTCATTTGTTTACCTCCTCCATGCATACTAAAGATCTCCAAATTACTTATTTCGTTTTGTTTTCCTCTCAAAGGTCTTAAATGAGGTGAGTGCTTAGAAATATTCTAGAGGTGTAGCCAACATAGATGATCGTACAAAACCACATCAGCATATTTATACAATGCAATGAGAAATGAAATGCTGATTGATAGGCTGTTGCTGTATCGATCTGTTATTGGATTCGGTTTAAAATCATGTCAATCACTCTCCATCCAATGATTATGTTGCTTTGAAACAGTAGCATAAAGGGTCAATGATGACTGGTCCACCCAATTAAAGCTGCCAGAATATGATAATGTGTGTAAATAAAACAACATCAATAACCACAAAATACATGTTACACCAATGAGCAAAAACATTATGACCACCAGCTTAGCATGCTGTTTCTTCTTGTGCTGCCAAACCACTGCAGACCTACCAAGGTATGGACTCTAGAAGACCCCTGTATGTGTCCTGTGGTATCTGGCACCAATACGTTAGCAGCAGATCCTTCAAGTCCTTCAAGGTTGTGAGGTGGAGCCGCAGTGAATCGAACTTGTTGGTCCAGCACATCTCACAGATGCTCAATTGGATTGAGATCTGGGGAATTTGGAGGCCAGGGGAACACCTTTAACTCTTCATCATGTTCCTCAAACTATTCCTGAACAATGTGTGCAGTGTGGCAGGGTGCATTATCCTGCTGAAAGAGGCTACTTCCTCCAGGGAACACTATTGTCATGAAGAGGTGCACCTGGTGCAATGTTTAGGTAGGTGGCATATGCCAAATTTTTGTCCAAATGAATGGCCAGACCCAGGGTTTCCCAGCAGATCATTGTTCAGAGCATCACACTCCCCCTACTGGCTTATCTTCGTCCCACAGTGCATCCTGCTGCCATCACTTCCCCAGGAACACAGCCGTCTACGTGATGTAAAAGAAAACGGGACTCATCGGACCAGGCGACCTTCTTCCATTGCTCTAAGGTCACTTCCGACACTCATGTAACCATTGTAGGGGCTTTCGGCTGTAGACTAGGTTCATCATAGGCACTCTGACCGGCCCTACATGCATCAGGGTGCGATTACACTGTATGTTGTGACACATTCCTCCCATAGTCATCATTAAAATTTAGTGTGACTTGTGCAACAGAAGGCCTTCTGTCAGTTTGGTCCAGCTTTCATTGCCCTTGCACATCAAGAAGCCTTGGGCGCCCAACGCCCTGTCATTGGTTTGTTGGTGACCATTGTTGGTAAGTTCTCACCACTGCTGGTTGGGAGCAACCCACAAGGCTTGCCATTTCAGAGATGCTATGACCCATAAAAATTCAAGTGGTACTCACCACAGAGTCTATGATGGCCAGCTCCTCCTCTTTGGACGTCTAGTGGGGTGGAGAGATAGAGTTGTAGGTAGGATTAGAGTAGGATTAGGGTGTGGTTGTACATCTCTCTCCTTCTCGCTGGACGTAAGCTCCACCTATTTGCTCTGCAGTGAGCACCTTCTCTAAAAATGTGCTCTTTTACTCCTGCCCATTTCTCATGCATCCAACATGTTTTCTACAAGAAATGACTGTTCGCTTACCATCTAATCTGACTTGACGTGGCTTTGTTAGGAGATGATCAAATTTGCTTCAACTATGAGTGGTCGTAATGTTTTGGCTCATCAGTGTATAGTTTGTGATAGGGCTTTTCACATTGCACTTAACCCTGCACTGTAAAAAATGACCGTGATTTTAACAGTAAAAGACTGTAAAAATGCTGCGGTGAAAAACTGTCAATTGGTTTACAGAAAGTTTCCGTATTATATACGGTGAATAACTGTAATAGATCTAACGGTACATTTAATGTAATTTTACGGTAAAATACCGTTAAATTCATAGTTTTTGGAAGTGAAAAATAACAATTCATTGTAAAATTTACAGTGAAAAACCGTAAATTGACATTCCCACAATTCCCTGCGTGACACTTCACATTTGATATATTTTCGTTGAAATAACTCTGTTTCTTCTTAGTTTTTCTCATTTTTTTCTAATCACTTATGTACATTAGGGTTTTATGTTACATCTAATGTTGTTAAATTAATGTTTATTACATTTTTAAAATTTCATGCATGTTACCATGATGGTGTTTAGTGTGTGTGTGAATGACACTGTGTGCACCTTCTATATATTAGTATTGTGCTTCTCAGCTTGTGGAAAAGCTGCTTGTGATGAACTTTGATTCATCATGTGACTCTTATCACCACTATGTTTGGTGACTGTCAGTGTATTATAAAGGTACAAAACAGATATTAGTACTTCATTAGGTTGGTAAATTAACATTATATCAGTTAATGAAATACATTATTTTACCGTAAATTTAACAGATTTTTTTTTACGTTGCTACTGTATTTTTTACAGTAAAGTTCTGGCAACCACAGCTGCCGTTTTTTTACCGTAAATTTTACTGGGATTTTTTTTACAGTGTGGGTTATTGTTCTAAACACTGCTTTTAACCCCGGGTAAAGGAATGTTTCACACTTGTAATTTTGAAGTGGGGTTAGCACTGCTTTTTACCCGGGTTAGCACCGCTTTTGCTGTGTTAACCCCGTATTGCGGTGCCAAAATTGTGCAGATGCTGTGTAAGAATGTTACAACTAGATGCTTAGCAACAGATAACCAATTGCGTGCCTCCCCAGACAGCAACATAGTGTGGCCCAGATCCGGCCCACATCTGGTACATGTGGATTACACGCGGACCAGATGTGGGCCGGATCTGGCCCAACACTATGTTGCTGTCAGGGTCATATTCACATGCTTTAGTCAGTCACTGAGACACTGCACATTGTATTTAAACAGTAAATTGTGTTTGAGAGGAAAATTGTCAAATGCTGGCTGAAACCAGGACAGTTTGTGTGAAGAAGAGACCTTTTCATTTTTACCTTTGTAGTCCGAAATGTCCATTCAGTACAAACTCGATAGTACAGTCGGCAATACGAGGATTTAGGAATGTAGGAATGTGAAACGTCAGCTTATGAATACCCAAGATTAATCGTTAACTTGGGGTAAATTAAGAGCAGTGTGAAACGTGAAGTAAGATAACCAAGGATTCCATTTACCCGGGGTTTAAAATGATCCAGGGTTAACTATTTCAAGTGTGTAAAGCCCTAAAGTGTGTTTTTACAAACACATAGAATGCAATCATTTTGTTTCCTGCCTGTAATGGATTCACTTGGCTCTCGAGAGTCACAACAACTATTTCTACACCATGCTGAATGATTAGCAGTGAAGTGCAACAATCGCCGTTTTTGATGTCACATTTTTATTACTTTGCTGCCGAGCGAGTGGAGGTAAACAACCACATTGTCAGCTCCCTTGTAATATAAGCACTGGTATGTCTGATTCATTCTAGTGAATTGGTTTGTCTTAAAGTCGGCATGAAACTGAAATTGCAATCGTTTTTTCTTCTCTATTGTGATGTATATGCGAGGGAAACAGCTTCTTGAACAAGAAAAAATTGATTTTGTCCATTGGGAGTGGATTTGATGATTGTGGTTTGCTATTGGTGGATCTCATGTGAGTGACAGGTTGTCCCTCCCTCGTTGGATAGAGGCACAAAATAGAAGTCCTCCCTATTTCACAAAGATCCACCCACTTGGAGATTTCTGGCCTCCCACTGTTTTGAAATCTCAAACTATAGCTGATAAGCAAATTGAGAACAGGCCAAAAAATATTCCATGTTAACTGCACTGGGAGAATATCAATCCTAATAATTAAGTCTCTTGGGATGTTGCGCAGATGGCAGGTTCTAGCTTAATACAACTAATAAAAATGATTGGAATCTTTGAACTAGATGTTTGAAACTAACATACAAAACCACTCCTAAAGAATATAGTAAATTTTGGTTATTGAACCTTTAAATGAAATCCTCATAGCAACAACTACTGTAGCTAGTAAATGAAGACTCAGTCCTTGACAAAATAAGTAAGTTGACCATTATTATAATTTTTTTTAGAATTACAATGATTATGATGAAATTAGTAGTGGCGGTGGTAGTAATACTATTACTAAATATAATCAAAAACTACAGTTGGGATTTAGCTTCATTTTTTAATTGGCCCAGAGCCCTGAATGATCATTAACTCCAAACTTAAAAACGTAAAAACCCATTTGAAAACAGATCAGTTTCAGTTGTTGTGTTGTAATGTTTGTTTCAGATTTAATGGTTAATTCCATCAATTAAAGTTGACCCACCAGCATTAAACATACAGCATACAATCTTTGTGAGCGCAGAGAAATATAATGGTTTTGTGTCGGTTATTCTGTTAAGCCTCAGTCTAGATTTAAGGCTGAACACACTGCATTGCTCCTTACGAAATTTTTCGATCTCCTCAAATCCTTTCCTGTAATTTTTCTGGCAACTCGCACTATGGATTATGTAAAGCTGTCACCATGGTGGTACAGATGGAAGAAGGACAGGATTTGAAAGTTTCAGAGGAAAGCCACTTAAAGTTGGAGACAATAAAAGCTTTGAGAAAAGAAGTACCACCGCATACTCGTGCATTGAGAGCTTCTGGCTCTTGGTGGCAGCATGTAGCCATGAATTCATAATACAAGCCCACTTCAGCATATATAAAAGATTATTCCATCATTCCAGCTCAAAGACCTGATTTACTCACAAATTAACCAGCTAAATATAATGCAAAAATATGACTGCATGTAATTTATATAAATAGATCTAAATAAAAAGTTTATTTCTCTCTCTTTCTCTCTCTCTATATATGAGTCAATGACATGACGGGTCATTTTTTAAGTCCAAAGGCCTTAATAATAATAAAAAACAAAGATATGACATCCAAAGTATGTAAGACAGTACAACTAGATCTCTTTTATTGAATCCAAAAGGTTTTAATAACATTTTGCTACATATAAAAGTATATTAAAGAATTTGAAGTGTTAGAAGGTCATTCGGTTTAACCGTCCAAAGGCCAATGTAGCCAATTAATTTGGGATTAAAATGTCTTAAAATGAAATAAATGTATATATTTTTTATTCTGGCATGATTTTATAACATCATATATCAACATAGTGCAAAATGGTATTAAAATTATGTGTAGAAGTTGTTGCTTTGTTATGAGAAAGAATGTCTGGAAAAATGAATTTCATTGATGTCTTTCATACTATAAAGTCGAGACATGCAGGTCAATATCATGTGACAGGATGTGACATCATTCAGACACCTGCAAAGGACCACATGGTCGTGAAGCAAAGTAACTAACTCTCTTTTAACTATTTGAAAAATTCATGTTTTCACTCGATCATGCGCATGTCCCGAAACATCAGGTCATTCGGTACAACGGCTATAAAACATGGAAAATGTTGTAATATTTTAAAAACGTACTAAACATAAAATGTTTGATTGTCCTTTTGCTAGCTAGCTGGCAATCTATCTAGCTAGATATCAGCCTGTTAACATTGTTTGAAAATATCGTCATTCGGTATAACCAAAAGTGTCATTCGGTAAAACTGAAATTTTAGTTAAACCGAATGACTTTTTTGGTGACAAACTGTCCATCTTGTAAAAAATGACAAAAGCAGTGTTAACTGATTATAAAAACCACATAATCTTGAAATACAACTTTAATGACCCATATGTGTATATATATATATATATATGTGTGTATTAGATTATAGATAGAGTATGTGTGTTCTGTGTTCACTTGTGTTGCGTGAAGAAGAAAACACAAATCTGAGTTTGTGCATATTTTACTCAGTACTCTGAGTTTTTTTTTTTCTTTTCTTACAGAGGCATAGTTTGAAAAAGTTGAATATTTAATGTAAAAGCAACCTCACACATTTTCCCATACAGCAAAAAAACAAAAAAAACAAACAAAAAAAAACAATAGGGCAAATCAAAAGTTCTTAGAAAAATGTCTTAGATCTAGTTGATGTTATAAAGAGTGAAATAAAGTATGAACACTGGAAACATGTTTCATAAAAACGTACATTGAAGGTTATGCTTCTCCAGAGCTTCAATGTGTGGTCGTATGTTTTGTTGCAAACACAAAGGCAATAATGGTGATTGTTGTTCTGACCTTCTCATGAACAAAACATATCTGTTCACAAGCTTATAAAAAGCACTAATAATAATGTATTGTGTTTGTCCATCAGATTTACCCAATAAATTAGTATTAATGACAAGCATCCGTCGGGACATACTTAGTGTAGAGAGGTTAAAATGGAATCGCGCACATGTAGCATTAAACAGAGCAGTAAAGATTTCAGAGAATTCAATTAAATAAACAGCTTACCAAATGCTCAAGTATACACATTATATACATTCCCTGGGCTGGGACAAAACAAACTAACAAACAGATATTTTCTTTACTTATATCAACTAATTGTATGGGACACTTGAAATAGATATTTTGACATTTGTTTTCTCATATATATATATATATATATATATATATATATATATATATATATATATATATATATATATATATATATATATATGGGATCCTATACTTTAACAATGTTCCACCAATAATCACTTTAGCAAAGTAATATACAGCAATATTAACAAGGGTCGGTGAGCGAATCGAAATGAAACAATGCCAAACTTCCATTCAAAATGGCTGTTTAGATCAATTCACAAGGCGAGAACAAAAATTCATTCACTCGAGCGATAAAAGACAAATTCAATTAGGCTCTTCTTTTCATCCTGAGACTGTCTAAACCAATGACATTTTACAATGACTTTGTGCTTACGTTTGATACATTTTCAGGTTTGAAATAAACGCTCTGGGGGGAAATATTAACAGTGCAAGAATATACAGACAGGTATGATGGAAATAGAAAATAATCTCACTTCTAATGGTTACACACCAATTCTCATTTGTGCTTCATTGACTTCCTGCCATTTTCAATCCGCCGGCTTGTTTCGGGTGTCCGTACGTTACGTAATTGTCCGTGTGTCTTGGGCATATTCTTTATTACAGGGGGTACTTCAAAAAAACACGCACTTTCACAATGGAAAACAACAGACACGCACACACACACAAAGACAGTACATGATATTTACATTATACATCTCACATATTCTTGTCTTAAAGCGTAATTATTGGCAAAGCCAAGGTTTTCCGACTTGAGATGAACCACATTTCTTGCCGCTCCCTGGTAATATCTGTAAAAAGGTATATAACAGGCACAGTGAGGGTGGTTGAGAAATCAGTATTCACTGGGAAATTAAATGAATAAACACAGCAACAAACATGACAAGCACATGTCTGTATATTTTGGCACTTGGCAAATCAAACGGGGGGGGCATTTTGGAGGGGTGGGATAGGGTTTTTGGCCTAAATGGACCTGGTGTTACAGTTACAAACTCAACTGATTTTTAGTTTCATTTGAAGTATTGTTTTGGACGATTAGGATTGGTTTATAAAAAGGCAACATTCTTTTGCAGCAGGTGGCGTGTCGAATTTGGCCTTAAAGAGGTTCGCAAACAGAGACAAAGCCAGACCAGACTAGTGCTGTTAGGGAGCGGAGCGCTATAACGCCTCCTCTGCTGGCTCGCAGTGTTGCCGTGACAATACTGAACAGAAAAAAAACAGAGGTGCTAAATGAAGTACTCTTTCTTTTCCTCTGCATGTGCGTGGTTCCCCTCCGCATTGATGATGGCAGTGTCTGCGTCAGGGGCGTCCTCCGCTCCTTTGGCCTCATTGGTTAAGTATGTCCCTGTCCACACAGTCCCACATAGGTCACATAGACACATAAGGTACAACAGTGGACATGTTGAAGCATTTTGCACACTATAGGGCGAGAGAGGAGGGGAGGGAAGCCGTACCTTTGTGCCTGGCCAGATATCGGCCCAGGACGATGATGAAGCACAGGGTGATGAAGACCACCACGGCCACCACTCCGCCGATGAGCGCGTGGTCGGGGCCGTGCTGCGTCAGAGCGTTAGGATCTGGAGGAGGAGGAGACGGAGAGAGGACGGCGTGAAAAGATGCTTTTGATTTGCGCTCTGCACACCAGTGGAACAACCGCTATAATTAGCCAATTATGGGTCGGTGTGTTAATATAAGACGCGTGGACTCGTTACTTCCCACAATTCGCTAAATACAGTTGTAAGTATCTCAGCTGGAGCAGGCGGTCGTTTCCTTTTCTCACTTGATACCGTTCAATTTAGATATTTTAAAACACTGCTTTCATACAATTTACAAACCACACTGAACTATGTGTGAACCGTAGCCCAGACCGTCGTGCTGTAGACCACACTGTTTGTGCTGCATAAATTATGCGTTAAATCGTGCAGGTTGTTGAGGAAAGCATGGCTTTCTAAGTGATCACACTTTTTGATTTTTGTCTTGCAGATGATAAAATGAAAATCAAACAAATCCCACTGACTTACATTAAACTAACCCAGACTATCACATAATAAGACAAATGCAAATAAATGTGCATTTAAAAAAAAAAGCAAAAAAAAAAGCTTGATTAAGGTGGATAAACGTATTATTTGGTAAAAAGTTTTGCATTTTTAACTGAATAAATTCCTTGATGCACATCAAAAAAGTCATATGACTAAAGCCAACACAATCTCATGACAACTTGTATTTGTACATGGTGAAATCGAAACATATTGCATAACTTTTGTGTACTTTTCCCATTAGAATCATGCTTAGGTTCAGGTCTGGGTCATTTGTTTTTGTAATGCTCAACTTGTAAGACTTACTTCTTAAAGGGATAGTTCACCCAAAAAAGAAAATTCTGTCATTACCCTCATGTCGTTCCAAACCCATAAAATCTCCATTAACATTTTGTAAATGAACTGGTAAATGATGTTTTCGCTAAACCATTGGAGTCACATGGATTACTTTAATCATGTCTTTACTACCTTTCTGGGGCTTGAAAGTGGTAGTTGCAAATGTGTAGTGGCTGTCAATGGAGGCACAGAAAGCGCTCAGATTTCATTTTAAAATATCTTAATTTGTGTTCCGAAGATGAATGATTGTCTTACGGGTGTGGAACAACATGAGGGTGAGTAATTATTGACAGAATTTTCATTTTTGGGTGAATTATTCCTCTATCTTGTTTTTTGTTAGGGCACTTAGGCACTGTCCCAAATGGCGCACTTATGGTCTTGTGGACTTACAATGGCACACGGCAGTCCATGAGACCATAAGGTGTCCTGTTTGTCATTTTAGGTTTCAGAAGGGAGCTTGCAAGCGCCCCCCTTTGCGGTCGATACGCGAGCTCCGCAGCAGACTTCAACCCGACAGTCAAAACACCGTTATGTCACGAAAGTGAGGACTGGTAGGAAGACAGCGAGTGTTTAGGGTGCCATTTGGGACAGGGCGTTCGTCTGCACGCTCTGAACTGCAAGCCATTTGCAGTTCCCCACCCCTCACCCCCCTCAGAAAACCTGAACAACCATCTAGCAACACCCTGGCTACCACCCAGACCTTTTTAACTCTTTCCGCACCATTAACGGAACCGCTTTCCCGCCATTGACAGAATTTTCTGGCTTTTCACTGTTATATGGTAGGGGGCGCTATTATGCATCTTCTGAAAGAGTAGAAAATCTCCAGATCAAAACACAAGCAAAAAAAAAAAGAAGCAGAAACAAGCGATAAAAGCATTGGTTATGCATGTTGTAGTCTTTGACAAAAGCACAATTTTCTCAGTTTTTTGTTCAAAATGTTGCTTTTTTATGAAACTTACCCACATTCAAGTACTGATAAAAAGGAATGCATGAAGCTTGAATAGTATTATTTGTTTGTTTGTTTGTTTAAAAGCAAAGGCTCTGTTCTTTAGTTTGACATATTGCATGTTCAGATATTCATACAACAAAATATTCTGGGCCATGAAAGGTTTGAGAAATTGATCAAAACTGCTGGAGGAAGATATTTTGAAGAATGTAGGTAACCAAACAGTTGATGGGCCCCATTGACTTCCATAGTATGGAAAAAAAAAATACTATGGAAGTCAATGGGGTCCATCAACTGTTTGGTTACAAACATTCTTCAATACATCTTCTTTTGTGACAGAATTTTCATTTTTGGGTAAACTATTCCTTTAAAACCCATTTATAATCTTTTGAATCATAAGCTTTTAGAAAAATATATATTTTTTTTTACATACACTAATATTGTCATGATGCTTTAATAAATGTGTATGTATATATATATACACACACACATACATACATACATACATACATACATAATATATATATATATATATATATATACTGCTATATGACATCCCCATGCAGTCAAATTGAGTGATTGTAAAACTAGTGTTTATTCCATGCCGGATCACAGAAACATCCTCAGTATGTCATGCTGCTTTGAGTTTTGGAGCCACATCAATTTAGAGCCAATGTTCTACTGACTTTCAATAGGCAGCAGGAGGGGGGAGGTGGTGGGGGGGGGATTTATCATTACAAGCAAATGCTGAACAGCTACCAAAGACCTGTCATATCTCACACAGCCCTGCAAGGACCAAAGTGACTCAATCCTTGCCGATATACAACAAGTTTAAAAACGGCAGGGGTTGTGGCAGGCTGATTTGTCTCCTGGGTTTAACTTTGAGTGAGCGAGCGCAGACTAGGGTGAATTTGGTCGCCTCTGAACTTCTACTGAATAAATCGCCACCTGGAGTCGTGAATCTTAAGCCCCCACTGCGGATAGCTTAGTACGCTAGACAGCTAGTGCCGCCACTACCTGCCTCGAATGCGTAGGAGGATTAGTTCACCTAAAAATGATCATTCTTTCTTCCGTGGAACACAAAAGGTGAATTTTTGATAAATAGCTTGGCAACTCTATTTTCCATAATGAAAGTTTATGAGGACTGGGAACAAAATTTAAGTTGTTATTACCTGAAAATCTTGTCCTGTGTGCTGTTAATCACTGTGACCAAATCAGTGAGTCAGTGAGTTGAACCAGATAAGGTTCTTGATTCATTTTGGAAACTGAAACAATTGATTTACTGTAAATATCTGACTAATAATAATGGATTTGCTCACAAGATGGGGCCAAAGAAGATTTTTAGAGAATAACAAATTACATTTTGGCTTGTTTCGCTACTTTTGTGGAGCTTTTTCTTGTATGGTATCATTTTTCAAGCTTAAAGGTGCAGTAAACGATTTCTGTTGAAAGTGGATCGAACCGAGTACCACAACACACTTGTAGCCAATCAGCAGTAGGGGGCGTGTCCACTTATGATGGGGGAGGAGAGAGAGAGAGAGCAAGAGGGAGATTTGAAGAAAGACTGTAGAAAGAGAGATGGCTGAGAGACATTAAAAAAGAGAAAAGGTCTGAGGAACATCACTAGAAACAACCGAGAAAGAGCTATCGATCTGTCAATCCTTTCCGTGTCCGAGCCGGGTGAGGTTTCCTGTGTTGAGTCAAATTAAGCCGCAGGCTCCACTCCTGGTGGTGCCCTTCCATCAATTCCTTTAAGTTTCAGCTTTGCAACCATACTCCCCCCGGGACCCAAAGACTTGTGGTTTCCCACACGCTGTTATGATCTTGCTTATGATCAGGCAAGAGCTTTAGGACCCGTGTTAATATCAGAAAAGCTTTCCAATGCTGGAGAGACAGAAGTGGGAGGGCCTGAAAATCAGCTCCAAATGTAAGTAACATTGTTTTTACTTTGCTTCAGATGAGAAATCCACTCTTGCATTGTGTGTTTGTGGATTTTGGGGGCGGAGCAATGACGAGAGGGTTGTGTTTGTTTGGGTTGATTTCAAATATTCAAATATGTTTCTCAGAAATTGCTTACTGCACCTTTAAATGCTCATTCAGGCCAGGATATTTTACTTA
Source organism: Megalobrama amblycephala (assembly GCF_018812025.1). NCBI lineage: Eukaryota > Metazoa > Chordata > Actinopteri > Cypriniformes > Xenocyprididae > Megalobrama > Megalobrama amblycephala. Next base: position 33,749,671 of record NC_063059.1, on the reverse strand, counting down.
AAAAAAAAAAAAATCCCCTTTTGTGTTCCACAGAATAAAGTCAAACAGGTTTGGATCAACATGATGGTGACAGGACTTTCATTTTTAGGTGAAATATCCCTTTAACCTCACTTGAAGGGAACAGGACAAAATGAGTTTTTGTTTGACCTGGAGCGATTGTGTCCTGACACAGCACCTTTTGGCCCTGCATTGGGCGCCATTTCAGTGCTTCCGCAAGGGTGTAAACTTTAACTATGTGTCTTTATTGCACTTCGAACTTGCTCTCATTAGCTCATAGTGATGAATGGCTCTCACTTCTGCTGCGCTTGGCAAAGTGACCCTGGGAGATGTGTAGAACAGGGACTTCTGCAGACCCATTTTTAACACATAAATGAACCCATTTTGTTCAATTAACATTGTGCTTTGTTTTGAGGCACAATAAAAGCCATGTGGAAATTAAGTTCAAAGAATGGTATGCTTTATAAGAGGCTGTTCAGAATCAAGTACACCAATCTTGATTCATGAGATTCGCTTCACTCCAATTTTGACAGCCTATGGTGTGCTGTATTTGCTGCCTAATCATTTTTACATACACAAAACCAGATATCAGATCAGATTTAACTTGCTATGTAGTATTTAAAGACTATTTAAAATATATAAAGCTTATACTATAAAGATAAAGCACTTACTAAATGCTTTTTATTGTAAATCTGAATAAATTTAGAAGACCATCATGGCAAAATAGTAATAACAAAATGGAAAGACTTCAGTTCAGATTTAAATCCATTGTGAATCTTTTTCTATGCCATTATGATAAACAAAATGGGCTTTAACTTCCAAAAATGATTGCACATTTAAAAAAAAAAAACCCATTATTTCTGCAGATGTCTTTCATTTGCTTATGAATATGCAGTTTGATAATATAGTTCAATTTATGGACTGCATTAAGCGCCCCCAACTCTGAATGAACTGTGTAGCAGTTACATGATTTCAAGCTGCTCTTCCAATTTCATTTTTCTCATTTAAATGAGCCTCAGGAATTATATACTACATTTACAATTCAAAAAGTTTATTTATTCTATTGCAATATTTCTCTTCGCCGTCTCGGCTTTGTGGATGGCTGTTGCTTAGAAATGTAGAGTTTTGCATATCCCTTGATAATAAGGATATTGGCTGTTCATAATGGCATCTTGTGAATAGATGGTTTTAAAGCAGCGATAAGAATAATGATGTTTGTCTTGTTGTGCAGTACATCATCTTTAATTAAGGGCAGGATTCACATTCTAGAGCTTGTGTGGGACAGTAATGTCTCCTCATTTATTCACATGCACACTCACTGATCACTTCCTCTTTTATTCGAGGTCCTTTAATATCGATTCTCATCATGATTGTAAAATGTGGGAATGTGCTTGCTGTATTTGACCTTGGTTGTGTCAAGCTAGAAAAAAAAAAATACTGCATTTATTTGAATTTTTAACACACGAAGATTTCCGTGACTGGGAAAAAGAGCCGCTGCTGATGCTTCGCTATGACCCATCTTAAAGAAATGTTTTTGACCAATCCTACCTTAGCAGCTGTATTATCAGACTTTTGCCCATTTTTAAATAGGTCTATGAAAGTCCTGTATGTTTGGATTGTTGAATACAGATGTTACAAAAATTATCCAAAATACACAATATAATGTTGTTTCTGTGGCACTTATAAAAGTGACAGAATATATATATATATATATATATATATATATATATATATATATATATATATAAATATAGTACAGTCCAAAAGTTTGGAACCACTAAGATTTTTAATGTTTTTAAAAGAAGTTTCGTCTGCTCACCAAGGCTACATTTACTTAATTAAAAATATAGTAAAAAACAGTAATATTGTGAAATATTATTACAATTTAAAATAACTGTGTACTATTTAAATATATTTGACAAAGTAATTTATTCCTGTGATGCAAAGCTGAATTTTCAGCATCGTTACTCCAGTCTTCAGTGTCACATGATCCTTCAGAAATCATTCTAATATGCTGATTTGCTGCTCAGTAAACATTTATGATTATTTTCAATGTTGAAAACAGTTGTGTACTTTTTTTTTTCAGGATTCCTTGATGAATAGAAAGTTCAAAAGAACAGCATTTATCTGAAATACAAAGCTTCTGTAGCATTATACACTACCGTTCAAAAGTTTGGGGTCAGTAAGAATTTTTATTTTTATTTTTTGAAAAGAAATTAAAGAAATGAATACTTTTATTCAGCAAGGATGCATTAAATCAATCAAAAGTGGCAGTAAAGACATTTATAATGTTACAAAAGATTAGATTTCAGATAAACACACCAAATAATCCTGAAAAAAAAATATTGTACACAAATATTTTGTACAATTGTACACATTAAAAGTTTCTTGAGCAGCAGATCAGCATATTAAAATGATTTCTGAAGGATCATGTGACACTGAAGACTGGAGTAATGATGCTGAAAATTCAGCTTTGCCATCACAGGAATAAATTACTTTGTGAAATATATTCAAATAGAAAACAGTTATTTTAAATTGTAATAATATTTCACAATATTACTGTTTTTTACTGTATTTTTAATTAAATAAATGTAGCCTTGGTGAGCAGACAAACTTCTTTTAAAATCATTAAAAATCTTAGTGGTTCCAACTTTTGGACTGTACTGTATATATATATATATATATATATATATATATAGAGAGAGAGAGAGAGAGAGAGAGAGAGAGATGTGCTGATATTTTTTCTTGCTTAATAAAAGTATTAATTTCTCTCCCGCCCTCAAATTTTGAATATTGATTTTCAGCTTAGGACAATAAACAGTTTCCTGTTTCTTTTGTTGTTGATCTCAAAGGCTGTGTGTCCAAACTTTGTGGCATTTTACTCAAATTTGTTTAAACTTGGCTATATTTCTAGTACAATATTTTGTCCAAATATTGCTCTACGTGTAAGGCTTTTGTCATTCATGGTAACATGAATAAATTCCAATGACCTATTTAAAGACATTTTTGAGAAATATCCAGTGTTGGGGGAAGTTACTTTTAAAAGTAATGCATTACATTATTGCGCTACTACCTAAAAAAAAAGTAACTAATTGCGTTAGTTACTTTTTATGGAAAGTAATGCGTTACATTACTTTTGCGTTACTTTTTCTCACCTGGGCTGGGCTTGCTTGTTTGTTTTATAATAATACAAAAAAGTTTTATTTTTGGCAAAGGTAACGCTCCTTTTTACAACAAAAGTTAAATTAATTAGCCTCAGGATGAAAGAAATGCAAAATCACACCTGTACAGTACATGTCAATAAATGGGAAAACAAGTAACTTGTGTTACTTATTTGAAAAAGTAACTCAGTTATTTTGATGTAAATTTAAAAGTAATGCATTACTTTACTAGTTACTTTAAAAAAAGTAATCTGATTACGTAACTCACGTTACTGGTAATGTGTTACCCCCAACACTGGAAATATCTATTTAATTTTACTATTTCATCAGCATATTTTACTAAAACATTCTATAAGTGAGCATCAGCAAAGGATCAAGTCCTCTGAACAGACACGACGGAAGAGAAAACACTTATATCTCTAGATGTATCTTGTCAGAGATTAACAGCTGGCTAATGAAGGTCAAAAGCATGTGTATCAAAGACCGTGCACTCATATTACTTATGAATGAGAGAAAGTGCATGCCTTCTAAATAAGAGAGCCATTTGCTGACTGATTAAGTCATCTTGTCACTGCAGGTTGTGTTCTGAGACATGTGTTTATGACAGCACACACACGCATTGGCTGGTCTAGCCTGAAAAATAAGCTTTTGTTAAGTAACTGAGCACAAGAAACAACATTTATGGGACAGTTCATGTTAGATTTTGTTGCTTATTTGAAATGTTCGGGAAGCTTTTTTGTTTGTTTGTTTGTTTTTGGTGAGATTTCAGGATTCTCCCATTCAAGTAGATAGGACTTGGTCTTGGATGCCTGAAATAGCTGCTCGAAGGTGTTGCAAATATGGCTGCCGAGCGAACAGACTTTCCTTGAAAGGGACTTTGATGTGTATCTTTCTGTTGATGGAGCAAAGACACACTGAACTCCTTTGGAAATGAAGCTAGTTTGTGAAAGTAAAGAGATCATTAGTCTCATTCACGGATGGTGACATGTGGCCAAAGACGTAAGTCATTTTGCTTGAGCGTTAATGAATTCCATTAAGATCTCGCATGTGAAAGGCCAGAGGCACAAAACAAATGTGTTTTATGGCACACACACACACCCCCAATCAGAATCTTCATACGTTTTAAATGAACATTTGCATCAAAATAAATCACTGTGGAATTAATTAATGTTGATTTCTTGATTTACAATTTGTGGCAAAGACCCTGTGAAATTGTACATAGAAACGTCTGTGGAGATCAGAAATGAGGTCTATGGGCAGCACTTTTAATTTGCATTATTATTGGAAAGTTCTAGGTTCAAAACAAGTTAAGCTCTATTGTGGCCTATGGGAGTTTGTTTGTGCCACCGAATAAAAAGTAAAAATAAATTAGCAATAGAGCAATTGTGACTTTTTATCTCACAATTCTGAATTTTTTTCTTGCAACTGCAAGTTTAGATCTCGCAATCAGTATTGGTTGTAATGCATTACGTAATTAATTATTAATTACTTTTCCCTTGAAAAGTACACTCTACACTCCCTAAGGTACAAAAGTGAAAAGATACATCTTTGTACCTTACTTACCCCTAAATGGTACATATTAATACCTTAAAGGTACATATTAGCACTTTAAAAGTACGTTAGTACCTTTTCACTTTTGTACCTTAGGGTACTGCCCCAGTGACAAGTGATGTACCTTTTTTCAGGATTACTCTTATTTTATCTGTAATTTAATTATAGTTACTTCTGGTGTAATTGCTTTAACCCTTAAATGCATGACTGTTTCGCCAATCATTCTTACATATTCGGGTCTTTATCGACCCAGATCTATATCTAACACGGAAGGATCTCTACCTGTCGTAATAATATAAAACTCCTCTGATATTAGAGTAACAATTACAGAAGAATAAAATAAAGCATATTTTGTTACCTTTTGGAGCTTGAAAGGGCTCCGTTTGAGCAGATGTTTTATGCCATCATCACTGTCCTCGTCAGAGCTCATTTCCCAGTAAATTCAGGAAGTAATGGGCTAGTTTTATGTTTGAGTTCACGAATATGAGCCCATTCGCGATCTCAAACATATTCTCAAAACTATATAATTTTCAGCATCTTCAAAATCAATATTTTGATCGCTAACAGCTTCACCAGATCCATCCAGTAACAGTTACAGTCATATTTGATTGCGTTCAGTACTTGCTCTGCAGTAAATCGCTGAGCCGTTTCATGTTTGTTTTATTTTGTTTTCTGTCTAAATGAGTCGTCACTTCAGCATTGTGTATCAGACATTGCCACCTTGTGGAATAAAGGTGAATTGCACTTTTTCCGTGATCTAAGATTCAATTATTGTTGTGCAGAAAAAATATACTTACACTCATACACACCTCGGGTCGTTAGCGACCCTATACAATTTTTACACAAAATGAACGCAAAAATAGGCATTCTTTTATAATTGTATGATTTTTTTTTTCTTGTTATATTCTTTATAATAAATTGATTGAGGAATACCAAGAAGGTTGATGTCTAACTTTAAAAAATGAACGAGGAGGAGGGTAGTGAATGATGTCCCGGGTCACTAAAGACCCGAGGTATGCATTTAAGGGTTAAATACTATAGACTATAGAACAATTCTATATAAAATAATAGTGATTTTAACATCAAAATTTAATAAATTTAATCAATAAAATGAATTTAGATAGAGTAATTAGTACAGTTAACTGTTGAAGATGTAATTAGTAGCTTGTAAATAGCTTACTCAACTTACGCAACGCCGCTCGCAATTTAGACTTTATGACTCAATTACAAGAAAAAACTCTGAATTGTCAAATATAAACTTGCAACTGCAAGAACTGTGACTTTATTTTTCAGAAATGTTAGATATAAACTCGCAATTGTGAGAAAAAAGTGTCAAATATAAACTCGCAATTGCGAAAAAATTCATAATTGCGAGTTTATTCTGACTTCTCACAAGTGTGACTTTTTTTGATCTGTTAGATTTAAACACAACTGCGAGTTATAAAGTCAGAACCGCGTGATTTAAACTCACAACTCAGGAAAAAAAAAGGTCAGAATTGTGAGATAAAAAGTCACAATTACCTATTTTTTATTCCCTGGTGGAAACAAGCATCCATATATGGTGGCCTGCTGTCAATAGTGGCCTGCCACTATAGTGGCCTGCTGTCAATTAACACAGAATGCAATTTCAGTCCATCCCTCAGTTTGCAAAAACAAGCGTAAATTGTGTTTATAATAATGCAAGGCATTCTGGACGGTATTTTGTTAGTTTTATTATAGTGATATTTAAAAATTCGTAATTAGTTTTGAACCAGTAACGTTCCTTATATAAATAGAGATGGCACCTGAGATACAATCTTTACATGCTGTATACGAGCGCTGTCATCTCCACACATTCAATTTGCAGCTCATGTTCACTGTACTCCCAGTGGAATATGGTGTGGGTGGCATAAAATATGATTAGATTTTAAAAACAAATTACAGTTTCTAATTATTAAAATCAATTCCCTGATGGGAGAGCAGGCTAGGGAAATCTGACCTGTGACAAATAGTTAGAACACATCGAGGTGGAACATTCAGCACAGAGACCCCAGTGAAATAGACGTCCAAGCTGAAAAATCAATGGTTCACAAAAAAACAAAACAAACAGGACATAAACTGCACATAGCAAAATAAAACATGTTCTCAAAAGGCCATACCATGCACACACTGATGACATATAATAACAGTCATTGCTGCAACTCAGTTCTAGTGAGTTAAACAGAAACTAGAAGTTTTTTTTTTTTTTTTTGTAGCTTTGTGTTTATGCCTTTCAAATGGTCTACTACAAGGACACTGAGCTATCATCTAGAAATGAGTGCTTGTTTCTTAAGATTCAGTCTGTCTGGTTATTGGAGATAATAACAAAAAAGAACTAAAGCAGACTTGGAAAAATTTTTATATATAATGTACCATTTCATCAAAACTTTCAAATATTCATTTTTCACTAAGGCTCAACTATTTTATGGGTCAGTGACAGCTCATATTTTTATTTATTAATATATGTAAATAGGTGTAAAAATTATATTTGACTATATAATTATTTATTAGTGCTGTCAAACGATTAATTACATCTAAAATAAACACTTTTGTTTTTGCCCCCATTTTTCATAAGCTGAACTCAAAGACTGAAAACCAGTCAGTATCTGGTGTGACCACCATTTGCCTCACGCAGTGCAACACATCTCCTTCGCATAGAGTTGATCAGGTTGTTGATTGTGGCCTGTGGAATGTTGGTCCACTCCTCTTCAATGGCTGTGCGAAGTTACTGGATATCGGCAGGAACTGGAACATGCGATCCAGAGCATCCCAAACATGCTCAATGGGTGACATGTCCGGTGAGTATTCTGGCCATGCAAGAACTGGGATGTTTTCAGCTTCCAGGAATTGTGTACAGATCCTTGCAACATGGGGCCGTGCATTATCATGCTGCAACATGAGGTGATGGTCGTGGATGAATGGCACAACAATGGGCCTCAGGATCTCGTCACGGTATCATCGAAATGCCATCAATAAAATGCACCTGTGTTCGTTGTCCATAACATACGCCTGCCCATACCATAACCCCACCGACACCATGGGCCACTCGATCCACAACGTTGACATCAGCAAACCGCTCACCCACACGACGCCATACATGCTGTCTGCCATCTGACCTGTACAGTGGAAACCGGGATTCATCCGTGAAGAGAACACCTCTCCAAAAATGCCAGACGCCATCGAATGTGAGCATTTGCCCACTCAAGTCGGTTACGACGACGAACTGCAGTCAGGTCGAGACCCCGATGAGGACGACGAGCATGCAGACGGTTTCTGACAGTTTGTGCAGAAATTCTTTGGTTATGCAAACCGATTGTTGCAGCAGCTGTCCGGGTGGCTGGTCTCAGACGATCTTGGAGGTAAAGATGCTGGATGTGGAGGTCCTGGGCTGGTGTGGTTACACGTGGTCTGTGGATGTGAGGCCGGTTGCATGTACAGCCAAATTCTCTGAAAAACCTTTGGAGACGGCTTATGGTAGAGAAATTAACATTCAATTCAGCTCTGGTGGACATTCCTGCAGTCAGCATGCCAATTGCACGCTCCTTCAAAACTTCAAAACGACATCTGTGGCATTGTGCTGTGTGATAAAACTGCACATTTTAGAGTGGCCTTTTATTGTGGCCAGCCTAAGGCACACCTGTACAATAATCATGCTGTCTAATCAGCATCTTGATATGCCACACCTGTGAGGTGGATGAATTATCTCGGCAAAGGAGAAGTGCTCACTAACACAGATTTAGACAGATTTGTGAACAATATTTGAGAAAAATAGGCCTTTTGTGTACATAGAAAAAGTCTTTGAGTTCAGCTTATGAAAAATGGGGGCAAAAACAAGTGTTGCATTTATAATTTTGTTCAGTGTATGTGTCTACTGTGTATATTTATTATGTATATATAAACACACACATGCATGTATATATGTAACATATATATATATATATATATATATATATATATATATATATATATATATACATACATACATGTAAACATTTCTTAAATATATACATGTATGTGTGTATTTATATATACATAATAAATATACACAGTAGACACACATATATTATGTAAACACAAACTTTTATTTTGGATGCGATTAATCGTTTGACAGCCTTAATTGTATTTAAAGATTTACTTGGTTACACCTCTTGACATCTGATGTTCAAAATGGCCTCAACTTTGTTAAAAAATGTATGAAATTGACACAAATTTGTAGAAAATGCTAGAAAAAAAAAAAAAAAAAAAATTATTAAGATTTCCTTATGTTACATTTGATTTTGAAAATGGCTTTTTCAAAAATGCATGACACTGACACAAATGCAAAAATTACTGTACATTTCTAAGATCATGTATTTTCTACTACATTTTTAAAAAGATATTTCCTTTTCATCATCTAATATAGGCCTATCCTTGTGTCATTGACCCTTCACAATATAAACTGCATTATAACTTTTCCAGATTCTTCCTAACAGAAATAAGATGAATTTCCTTTCACTGACACCAGTAAGCGTGCCAGAGTTTTAAGCATCCCTTGTGTGAATGACAGCACCATGGAGCACCATGACATTTCACAAAGATCAGCAGTGCTCCCATGCAAGGCAATGGCTCCCAGCTCATGCTATGGAGGAGGTTAATTGGCGTAACCCGACCCAGCACTCCACAAGCGACATTACAGCGCCTTGTCTCGCAATGATGATGTCAGCACTCCAGCAAAAAATATTTACCTGTAGTTGTACCTGGGAAATCTTTAGCTGTTGCCATGGACGCAGACAGAAAGGGGCAGTAAGGGAAGACAAGGGTGAGGACATCACAAGGGGAGAGAATAAAAAAAAAAATGGCCACAAAACTGAAAACCATTAATGAAGACACTAACCGACAGCATTATCCTGCAGTCAGAATGATGGAACATGGACGACTGGGACGACATAATGGTTTCTAGTACAAATGCAGGTTTTTACAAACTAACACATCCTGCAAAACACATCCATTTGGACATGTTCATAACTATACATTCTTGTTAATCTCTGATGTCTGCTACGTCCCGCTGCACTGCTCTGTAATGATGTTACTTATCATGCAAATCGCTCTGTATTTCAAGCCTCTGAAGCTGAAGATATTTTTTACTGCATTAATACCAGTTTAGTCATTTGAGTTACTAGCCTCTTTATCTTGCACAGATTAAAAGAACGGGCATGACAAATTGGGACAATGGGTCTCATTCACTCATTCAACCGTGTGTATGCACCGAGTTTGTGTGTGAAATCTGCATATGAACGTCTTCACGTACAAATCATGATTCATCAATAACTTTTGTACTTACAGGGAGGTACATTTACATGACAATGATGTACTAAAAACGGAAACGTTTTTCCTTTGCGTTTTTCGCGTACAGACGATAACGCTGTCAAAATGATCTCCGTTCACACAGATCCATGAAAACGATTAAAAATCGCTGTATTATGCTGCAAGGCCAGTAGTTGGCGATGTAGTTTTGTAAAGAAAAACTACGTGCCTATAGACTGAACACGTAACACGTATGCGCATACGGCATTCCCGTTTTCACAAATTCACATTTTTGTCATTTACACGGAGACAATAATGGTATAATTTAAAAAAAAAAAAACTTGCACTTTAAAACCCGTTTTCAAAAGTTTGTGTTTTCAGGCCCCCAAAACTCAGTTATGACCAAAATGCATAACGTATTTAAATGCATAAACAGACATTTAATCTTCAATGTATTTCATCATATACAGTGAAAGAGTAAAGGTGTGGTCACATTTATTTCATGGCCGAAATCCAGTCATTCCAATGGGAATCT